>NW_026067919.1:2761700-2832086 GCF_014885135.2 Alexandromys fortis
TGGGTGCACCCCCCGTGGTCCTGACATCCTTGCTCGTGTTCTCCCTCCATCTGCTCCTCATTGGGACCTTGGGAGCTCAGTCCAGTGCTCCAGTGTGGGTCTCTGTCTCTATCTCCATCCATCACCAGATGAAGGTTCTATGGTGATATGAAAGATATTCGTCAATATTGCTATAGGATAGGGTCATTTCAGGTTCCCTATCCTCAGCTTTCCAAGGGACTAACTGGGGACATCGCCTTGGGCTCCTGGGAGCCACTCTAGGTTCAAGTCTCTTGCCAACACTAAGCTTAGTGGCTCTTGGGATAAAGGAAGGTTGGATAGGGGAGCAGGGAAGCACATATCTAAGGCAAACCTTTTAATGCAAAAAAAAAAAAATCGCCCGCTTAAAGTCACCAAGCAATGTTTACTATTTTTTAGAATTTTTCAGAAAATTAAATAACTTATACATTCCAGTATGAATTATCCTTCTCAGGGAGAATCTGGTTTAGCTGCCTCAGCTAGCTTGACTTTAAGAACAGGAATCCCAGGGCCTGGAGACATGGTTCAGGGGTTAAGAGCACTGACTCCACTTCCAGAAGACCTGGGTTCAATTCCCAGCACCTACATGGCAGCTCACGACTGTCTGTTGCTCTTGTTCCAGTGGATTTGCTCCCTACACATATATGCAGGCCGAACATCAATGAGTGAAAATTAATATAAAGTTAAAAAAAAACCAGGAATCCCACACTGACTCTTTTATGTAGCTTACAGTTTTTCTTTCACTTTTCATCCACATTTACCAAGTGCTTTTAACATTTAACAAGAAAACAAGCAGCAGCAGTTTCTGGTGGGGGATGCGGGGAAGAGAGTGTACACACTGCTGGGAGGGATGTAAATTAACGCAACCACTATGGGAATCAGTGTGGTCAATCGTCGAAAAGCTAAAAATAGATAAACCGGTCTATCATATGACCCACTTATCCTACTTTGGGATCTATAAGTGAAGGGTCCACATGGACATACCACACGGATACTTGTACATTGGTGTTTATTACATTACTAGCCAGGAATCTATGCTGTGCAGTGATTCCAGTATCCACCAGCACACGGATGGATAAAGACTTCTTTTTCTAATACTGTTTTTTGATTTTTTGCAATTTTGAGAGTCTCAGATGAATACTATGCATGCATCATTTCTGCCCACTCTTTCCCCTTTCCTCCTCTAACTCTTCCTGTATCCGCTCTACTCACTCTGACATTTATGACCTCTTTTTATTGTTCATATACAATTTCCCACTGAGTTAGTTTTAGTGGTGTTTTATACACATGTACTTGTGGTTAGGGCTGACCTCTTGAGGGTGGTTAGCCTATCAGGAGGCTCTTCCCAGACAAAATGTATTCCTCTTCACTTAGCAGCTCTGAGTACGTGTAGCTCTTCATCTAGGAGACGTCTTGTAAAGATTTTCACATCCATGGTTTGCAAACAAAGGGAATTTGTATGGTAATCATGAATCTATGTTAGTTACTGAAAAGTAGATACAATCGGAGTGATTCTTATATTTGCGAGTCAGATGCAGAAAGACAGATACCAATGTCTCTTCTTACACTTGTGTGTCCCAAGGTTTTTGCGGATGCACAATGCACATATTTATTCATGTGTATGATATGAAAACCAAAGAGACAATGAGGAAATGGCAGAGATGTGTAGGGGGCAGGGAAAGCGGAAGGAACTAAAGAGGGTTTGCAAGGGTATGAAAACGGACAGAGTACATGACATAGCTGAGAGAAACCGAGTGAAACAAACAGGTACCTGCATAGATGCAATGTGTTTTTAAAAAGAAACCAGGGCCCGCATAAACAACTGTGAGCACTCATTAAAAAAAAAATCTGTGTGCAGGAGAGGTAGCTCTGCAATTAACAGTGCACACTACTCTTGTAGTAGACCAGTTTGGTTCCCATCCCCCACACAGGATGGTTCACAGCTTCCTATAAGTCCAGCTCCAGAGGATTTGATTCCTTTTTCTGGCCTTCATGAGCACTGCACTGATATGCACAAAATACACACACACACACAAACACACACACAAACAAACACACACACACACTCTCACACACATACATGGAGTTAATATATTTAAAAAAAATTATTTACCCATGCTGCCACCTGGGCCATGTTGTTCTAGGTGGCTTAGGTGTTCTAGGTGACTGCCTAGGGCCATGGTGACATCTATACCCAGCTGGTGCTAAGGACCATGTCTGGTTCCGTGGTCCTACTGCTGCCAGGGTCTGTGTTGAAGTCCATGGCCCGTGTTGCTACCAAAAGGACACTTGGAAGCCTTGTGATCTGGGCCACGACCCATGGCTTTTTTGGTATCTGGGACCCATGCTGCTGCTAGCCTTCCTGATCTGAGTAACCAGTGTTTCCACCTAAAGCCAGGATATCAGCTGGGCCGATTCACTGCCTAGGGCCATGTGTGGGTCTGTGACCCAGCTGTAGCTGGGATTTGTGTTAATGTCTGAGGCTCCTGGTACCATTGAAGGTCATGTGAATGCCTCAGGTCTATACCCATGTTGGTGTCTGAGATTCGTATTTTGACTTATAATGATAGCATATTAAGTCTACGGGGGATGTTAAAAAGTCCTGTTTTCTATATTTGTGTTTCTTTCTGTAGTTCTCACCGGTGCTGAGACCAATACACCATGCACATATATATATCGATAATATGTATATATATATATATGTGCATGGTGTATGTGTGTGTATGTGTGTGAGTGTGCATGTGTGTGAATACAGACACATGTGTTACACAGTCACATGTGGAGGTTAGAGGACAACTTTCAGGGGTTGCTTATTTCCCTTCCCAGAGGGTAGAACTGGGATAGACCTCAGGTCACAAGGCAAGAGGGTCAGAAGCAGTAAAACAACTCAGGTCACAGGACAAAGGACAAGTGTTTTTACCCTTAAGACATCTGCCAGCCAGTCCTGCAAGCACATTTTAAAGGATGTATCGAACTCTTCAGGATGTGAAGAGCAATTTCTTTTAAGCTGCATAATAATACTTTTGTATATATTTTCAGATACTTGAATCAATTCAGGCTGCTGATAGCATTAACTCATGATAGGAAATTTAATATAGAGATTGAGAAAAGCACATTATATAGCCATCATCAGCAATTAAGTCAAAATAACAATAATTTTAGGAGGTTTTTAATATATTTTTTGTTTGTTTGTACAAGTGGGGTCTGTGCTCTGCTCCCTGTGATTAAAGTTCCTGGTACTGGTTCTTTGTGTGGCCATATGGTCTTCAGGCTTTGGAATTCTAGACTGTTTTGATTAGGTTATTCCAATAACTAAAAGGTCTCCTTTACCACTTGTAAATTCAGCCCCACTTAGGGTTCACACAGTTACCCTCCTATTCTTGTCATCCATTACTAAAATGCCTATTCCGAATTCTCTCTTGCTTCTCATGTCTTTGCCAAGACTGGTATGGCATTTGCTAGATAGCTCTCTTTCATCCAGATGCCAGTTCCATTCAGATACTGATATTTTTCCGTTTGTAAGTTGGCAAGAATAATATGATTTTGTTACATCAGCACAGGCTAGCATATGCTAACTGAAACAGTGCTGTGATGGAAAATTAAATAAGATATCTTGTGAACGCATCTGTTTTCCAAGCATTTAATCACCACTTTTTAGCTCCGCTCAGCCTTTTGGCATGGATGTTTCAAGTTCCTTTTAGTCACCTCAGTGATAATTTCTAAAATATGAAAATGTTGGCTAGACAATAAGGGAAATAAACTAGGTCAGCTTCCATTAAACTAAAAGGTACTATGGGGGGAGGAGCTATGAGAAAACCAATTTGCAGGACTGAGGAGATGGTTATTATGTAAAGTGCTTGCTATGGAAACATAAGGACCTAAGCTCAGATATGCAGAATACACATAAAAAGCTGGGCATTGTGGCATGTTCTTGTAATGGTAACACTGGTGGGGTGGGGTAGGAGGACAGTTGGAGACAAAAGAACCTCTGTAGCTCAGTGGCTTGTCAGACCAATCAGTGATATTCAGGTTCTATGCAATACCCTGTCTCAAACAATAAAGGGGAAGGGTGGTTGAGAAAATACACCAGCATGCACTGCTGGCCTCCTTAAGGATGTATACATGTATATCTAATAAGTATATACATTAATAATAACAAATATCTACCACCAAATATAATGTGTGTGCATACACACACACACACACACACAAGAAAAGGAAACAAACTCACAACCAACCCAACCATGTAAATCTCTTAATGCACATATCCCAGTTGAGGACTAATCTAGTTTGCATTTCTTCCTCCATGAACTTCTTGAGACTTAGCAGAATTCGAGTTCATATAGTGATCTGGGGATAATGATACGCTGTGGTCTAATGTTCTTCTCTGCTGAAAGCTTCATTGTGTTAAGACTGGAACTGTCCTCTATAATTATGCCTGTGAACTTCTTGATAATCTTTGTGATGGAATTTTCTTTTTATGTGCTCATGCCCATTCCTGCACTTTTCATATAATTAATATGCACACAGTAACGCAGGCCTTATTATACTTGCTGTCTCAATTTTCTGTACACACTGAAGCTCGCACATTGTCTGCATAGTAAATGTTTTGCTCACTTAATGGTAGACTCGTTTTTCTCTTACCACTCTTACCTCTTTGCTCTTAATACTTCCTGTCATCTTTTCTTCCTCTTCCCAGATTTTACCAAAGATTTACTGTGTAATATATTCAATATATATCATTCAGGATAATGTTGAATTGAAAAAAACAGAAACATGTCATTTGGATGTCCAGATAATTGGTTCGTTCATGTGTTTATATGTCACAAATCTATCGATCCACATTTTTCAAGTATTATAATTTTCTCCACTCTAGCATCATCTTCCTGTCATTTATCACCACTTATCTATGTGTCAGCTATCTACCTATAAATCTATTATCTATCACTTATTTATTTATATGTGTTAGAGAGAACAGATAGAAAGAATACATATTAAAATGTGGTTTATTGGATTCTCTTATGTTACACAGTCTGTGTAGGCCAACAGAGGCTGTTCAGTCTGTAAAGATGTATATTCTAGCAGTCACAACCTAAGGCTGAAGGCTTGGCTGACTCTAGGGGAGACATCATCAGTCTTTGGTTTATGTTGAAAGGCTTAAACTTGGTTTAATTTTCACCAAAGAATGAAAGCAATGGTGGTGGTTGGCAGCAACACCGGCAGTAGCAGCAGTTGTAGGGTTGAACTTGCCAGACATGAAGACAAGTAATCAAAAGCAAAAGCCATTCCCTTGGGCCTTATAATATGTAGGCAGCCACTGGGAGGTGTTCACATGTAGGGCTGGTCCCTCTCACTTCAACTAATCTAATCAAGAGCATCACCCCCCACAGTTGTACCTTGAGGCTTGTAGATTCTGGATCTAGTAAAACTGACAACCAAAATTAACTACCTCATTATCTATTATCTGCCTGTCTATTGTCTATCACCAATATATCAATCATCTACATAGATACCAGCTGTCTGTCATCAGTCAATCATCTTCCATCTACCTAATTTCATATTTTTAACTGTATTTCTCTATAGGTATCAGAATGAGCAGTTAAGAAGCAGAACTGGTGGAGTCTCACTAAGACAGTGCTTTATGTAGCCTCGAGGAAAGAATGCCATTTGTGTTTGGCCTCCTTTTTCTGCCTCTTTTCATCTCACCTTTCTTGACCTGTCCTCCCAATTGCTGCTATACCATCAACCCCCTTTAGTTTATTAAGAAATAAAAGTGGATCGATTGGGGTGATGACACCATGTGCAAAATGCTTGCCAAATATGAATTAAGACCCAAGTTCAGATGCTCATCATCTACTTGATAATCTGAGCATGGTGGAACATGCCTATCTGTAATCTAACACTGGTGGTGTGGCAAGGCACGAGGATTACTCAGATTCTCTGTCCACACAGCCTACTCTCTCAGTGAGCTTTAGTTTCAGTGAAAATTTTGAGTGAGATAATGCAGACACAGAAAGACAATTATCACATGTACTCACTCATAAGGGTTTTTTAAACATAAAGAAAAGAAGCCAGTCCACAAATCACAATTCCAGGAAACTTAGACAACAATGAGGACACTAAGAGAGACATACATAGATCTAATTTACATGAGAAGTAGAAAAAGACAAGATCTCCTGAATAAATTGGGAGCATGGGAACCGTGGGGGAAGGCTGGAGGGTAGGAGAGAGGCAGGGAGGGGAACAGAGAAAAAATGTAGAGCTCGATAAAAATCAGCAAGGAAATGAAGAGCAATTGAGGAACACTCTCAGCATTGACATCTGGCCTCAACCTATGCATACACACGCATGCACACCCACATGCAAATCTGTCCATACACACATACACACTCACACAAAAGAAAGATGATATTAAAGAGCAGTCATGCATGAATAAAATTCAAGAGTGCAGATAGAATTTTAATCTATATCCATTGAAGTATGTGCTCTGTATATTAGTTTTGTTTCAAGAGTAAATTATTTCAAAATTTTCAGTGTATAAAAGAAAGCATAGCATTTATGATATTTTCACATATAGACAGCATTTTTGCTTCTTGATAAACCTAGATAGTCTTTGAGACCCAAAGTCATTAAAACTCAAGCTGCTTAACTCACATCTAATTACACACATACATATACTCACATGCATATACTCTAAAAATTTTATGCTATATTGTTGTGTGTCTGCTTTCTAAAGAAGCTGAGGGCATGTCAAGTGTTTATGTAGAAAAAATACCTCTATTTTCTTCAAGAGTCATACAATATGTGCACTTTCATTATTTGAAAATATAATATAATGCTTTTTTGTCAGTGTGCTGCATTGTTAAATTTATGATGTGATGTTTACTGAATATAAGAAAATTCATCTTTAGTTGATCCTTAGTCACAGGAAAATTTATAGTTTATGTATTATTCAAGGTTGGAATACATTTCAACTGCGATCCTATTTGGCTGTGATATTCCAATGGATTTCACTTTGTCCCCAGTTACTAAGGACACTTTGTGTTTATTATTTTCCAGCATTGTTCAGCTAATTCCATGCAGTTTATTCTAGACCTCATCTTTAAATCCCCGAATTCACTGACTTTCTTGCCCTCAGTTACTTTCTAGTCTTTTTCAAGAGATACCAAGCTAAACTTCTATTTTAACTTTGTAAGCTCCTTTTTGCTATTCTTTATAACTTCTGTAATCATTTTCCTGGAACTAGTTGTCATTTCAGCTGTAAAATAATAAACAACTCTTTGAAAAGATGTGTGTAAGACGTAAAATGTGTCAGTCTTCACAAAAACCTTGACAATTTGATCTAACAAATAAGCTCATATGATCTACTTCTAAAGTGTGTTTTAAGAGAAAAATGTTCCAACATCCATAAAGATTTAACGACAGCTTCTAAGGTATAATATGCCTCAGATTCAGGGTGTTTTCACCATGGTGCTTTAGAACATGTCTGGTCACATTTCTATATACATGTTATACTGCAGGCCAACACAGAGACCCCCCTTAGTTACAATAGATTTAAGTTTCTTTCCAGTTTTATAATTTTCATCTGTAGCAAAGGGTACCCATAGTAGTGCTCTTAAGCAGAACTTCCTGCATTTCAGGTATCATGCTGTGTTTCTGTGTGTTTCAGTATGGCAGCAACTAGTCACTAGTAACTCGTGGTTAGTAACATGTTGTTGGTGAGCATTGTAGATATGCACAAGGAACTGAATTTCAAATTTTGTATAACTGAAATAAATAACCAGACTATCTATGGAGTTTCATCAGTTTAAAAGGCAATTTATATTTCAATTGTTAATATGGTCATGGATAGTAGGAAGAATCAATTATGGACTTCCTGATGTATTTTTATTTAAATTTATTCTTCTGTCATACAATACATCCTGACCAGATCTATTTCCCCCTCCCCTCTTCTCCAGATCCACTGCTTCTCTGTTTCCCATCAGAAAAGAGCATGGCTCCTGGTGAGATCAACTGAACACAGTAAAAGGAGATGAAGCAAGACAAGGCATAAACCCTCGTAACAAGTAACGCTGGACAAAGGCATCCCAGTAGGAGAAAAATAGTCCCGATAGTAAGCAAAAGAGTCAGGGGCACTCCTCCCCGACTCCCATTGTTAGGGGTTCAACAAAAGTCCTGGAATTATGCCGAGGGCCTATCATAGACCTATGCAGGCTCCCTGGTTACTACGTTGAGTCTCTGTGAGTTCCTACATGTTTAGTTGATCCTGTCGGCTATGTTCTCCGAGTATCCTCAACCCCTCTGGCTGATACAATCCTTCCTTCCCATCTTCTGTGCAGTTCCCTGAGCTCTGCCCAAGTCTGACTGTGGGCCTCCCATCAACTGCTGGAAGAAGCTTCTCTCATGATGATTGGGCTAGGCACTGGTCTTTGAATGTAGCAAAGTATCATTAGGAACAATTTCATTGACGTTTTTGTCAACCATGTTTGCTTCCATCCTAGGTCTCTGAGAGACCCAGCTTCTGCATCCCAGCCATCCAGGCAGTGTTGGTCATGGACTCACTCTTTTGACATGGCCTCATTAGATCACTCATTGAATGGCCACTCCTACAAGCTCTGAGTCATCTTTGCTACCTCAGAGCATCTTACAGGCAGAATAGATTTTATGTCAAAGGTTTTGCAGCTGGGTTGGTGTCCCACTCTTAACTCTGGGAGCTTAGCCTATTTACAGAAGATGACCAGCTCAGGCTCCACATCCTCAATTACTAGAAGTCCTCATTAGGGTCACCCTTATAGGTTCTAGGAAATTTCCTCTGCACTAGCTTTACACATTGCCTGTAAATGCCCACCTATTCCAGTCATGTCTCCCCATATTCTCTCCCTCCATCCCTCCCTTCCCAAACTGATCCCCTCAGTTCCCATACAGACCCTTACCACGTCCACTCACAAAATTTATTCTATTTTGCCTTCCCAGGGGGATGAATTCAGCCCCTCTAAACCTTTCCTCTTTATATATCTTCTCTAGGTCTGTGGATGATTGTAGTGTGATTATTCTTTACTCAATAGTTAATATCTCTAAACAAGTGAGAACGTATCATGTTTACCTTTCTATATACCATGATGTATTTTTAAGTTTTAGTTCTTGATAGATGTAATATACAAAATATCATTTGTATTAATCTATCTGGTTGTTGGAGGAGGCTGCTTGCTTGTTCCCAGCTGCTCAGCAATGAAATAGCCACACAGAAACAGTATTAATTAAATCACTACTTGGCCTACTAGCTCTAGCTCCTTATTGGCTAGCGCTTACATCTTAATTTAATCCATTTCTATTAATCTGTGTGTCGCCACATGGGTGTGGCTTACTGGCAAGTTTCTGGCTTGTCTGCTCCCTGACTCTGCCTTTTTTCTCTCAGCATTTAGTTTAGTTTTCCCCACCTAGCTCTATTTTACCCTATCCAATAAAAGGAACACATATACAGAAAGACTTCTTACACCACCTGGTGGGTATTATTCCTCTATCAAAACCATGATAACCAAGAGATTCCTGAAGAATTGGCACAATTTTTTTTAGTTAACTCAAATTAACTTTTCTGGTATATTCCAGTGATAATTAAATTTTTATGTTGTCTGATTGTGTCTTTTGGATCAAATTTGTGTTTGTAAAGCACAAAACAATATTTTAGTACTAGCTAATATCTTCAAGTTTTATAATTGCCAGACATTACACACAGAAGCTCAGCCAATGTTTGCTTGGTCTATTGAAGATAGGTACTATGATTTTCTCCATCTTACAGAAGAAGAAACTGAAGAAAGTTTAATAAACAATTTGTATTTTGCCATGATCACCAAGGTAAAACACAGAGGAGTGGAGGGATAAGAGCTGGTTTTCAGACAAGACGTAGAAAATTCCAGAAGTCAGGACAGCTGTTTCTCTTTTCATAGTCATTGCGGGAGGGTGATGGTTAGGGGGAGAGAGGTGGCTCAACAGATTGGGAAGAGTTATGGTTTTGTCAGTAGAGAAGGAAGATAAAGCAAGAGAAACATCAGTGAAGTTGACGGTGTGGCTTTTAAAATGCTTGTCTATGGGATTCTTATTGGACAATAAGGAAAATAATATTGAAACGAGAAGTGTTAAATGTAGTGATGGTGGGGGCAAGAGCTGTATCAGGCTGGTACAGAGCACATTAAATAGGAAAAGTGGAAGACTAGGAAGTGAAATGCTTGTTTCATAAAATGTGAGTTTCTTAATTTCTTTGTCCAGCTGACATGAAGTCATATTGTATGAATGTCTGGCTAACATTAGGTAAGTTTACCTTAGACTTGAAAACCAGGCTATAAATGGGCCATTACACACATATCAAATCATCGCAAGGGACAGAAATAGTCATTTTAGACAACATGAGAGTGAAGTAAAGACTAAATTCATGTAGTACATCACCTACAAGGAAGGGGATGGCGCTACAGTGTTGAGACATATGATCAACCCTCTTCCATTGTGTGTTGTGATGTCAAGCTATGGCATACAGGAATCAATTGTTTCAAGATGTGAAGGCACATTGGGTATATTTTCTGTACTTGGTGTGTGTGATAAAAGGATGGATTATTAAATAAATAAAGCAGAGTCTGCAGCTCAAAGTCAGGAGGGAGCGATCATACCTTAGAATATTACATATTCTAAACTCGGACTTAGGAGACAACCCTATTCTACTTAGATGGGGATGTGATCCAGTCATCATGGTAGGATTCAGAGAGAATGGGAGATGATCCTACACTTGCTGGAGTGGCACAAATGAGTGGGTGAACCTGCTTCCACAGATAGAGACTCCTAGTAGAGAAGGTGTGTCAAGTAGCGGGACACTGTGACAAGGCTGAGGTGGGAGCACTTTACAGCAGAAATACGCATGAGCTGGGTAAGAGTAGAGACTAAACACTAACACCTTAGATGCCTAGGGAAGAAATGAGTGGAAAAGAAATTATGGATGCACCTTGAGTTTACTATTCAAGGAACACATAGTCATTAGGAGAAGACAATCAAGTCTCTATGGGCTAGGTCAGGAGGAAGCATCTTTATTCCTCCAATCTTCTTACTTCATCTCTGTAGAACATGAAGGCACATGGAACAGGTGTTATAAAACAGCTAAGGCCTCACACGCTGCTACATAAAGTCCAGAGCTCGTAGGTAAGGGGCTGAATTTTTAACCAAATAGACAACTGAAATATTAGAACATATAGGAGTGAACCTTAACACTCTGAAAATGATGACAGACTTTACAATTAAACCAAAATGCTTGTTTAAGGCCAAAGGGGACTTCCATAGAAAATCTTTGGTGGTGTTGTTTTGGAAAATTACCTATGCCCTCATATGTTGACCAGCTGTACATAAGCAGAAAATGATGCAGCCTGAGATGGGTGTTTCTTGCGACTGTGTGCACTTGTTTATTTACTGATGCATACAGTTGTGTCATCCTGATCATATTCAAGAGGAAGTTACTCTGTAAAAATGTGTTACAGAAATCCACCGGTAAAAAGACTTCTCTCCATTTGAGACTCATTAATCTTCCATCAGGCTTCCCACCTGGGCTGTGAACTCACATTTCACCTCGGCTAATGCAGAACTAAGTCACACTATGTCACACACCAGAATAGAAATCACACTTGCGGGAAACATGACTCCTCTAGCGCAGATGGACTTGAAGTTGGTCTAACACTCAAAGTGCTTTGGGGTTCACAAGTGTATTATATGGAGCCCAGAAGAGCCTTCCATCAGAGAATTTTAACTAGGAGACTAACTTCTTAGGTTTTGTAGATGCCAGGGAAGGATAGGCAGTATGATTTTCCCACTTGGAGTTAAAAGAGAAATTTGTCTTGCAGGTGGAAGAAAGTCGGGGGAGCACTGGTCAGTCATTCTCTTCAGGTTGGAAGCATGCTCTCTATATATTAGAGAAGAAAAGTGACTTAAATTTATGATGCATACTTTGCCTGATTTTTGAGTGGCCCCTTTTTCATCTGGCAGGAAGGAAGAGCAGTTCAGGCTTTCACATTGTGAAGCCTGAGAAGCCATGGTCATTGTGTTACTTGGAAACTGTCTGAAGATGCAGGGGTTTGTGTGAAAGGTGCATCAGGCTAGCAAACTTGAGTAGAGTTAGTTACTGTATGTCCTTGTTGGCTTCTTCACATTGGGTTCCACTAACTAAAATTCTTGCCCAAATTTCAAGCAATGTAATCATGGCAGTGAGTCTAATTATACTTTAGAAGGTTTTATAAGAATATTAATCAAATTGATGAAATGCTAAAATCTGGAAAATGATGAAGTATTTTTGTCAGTTGAACAATTTAGTATGGTATAGTAATTGTGCTTGTTAATTTTTGTAATTAAACATTATTTGCCATATTCTAATTTAAGGTATTTGTATTTAAGTATCCTTGTATAACCCATTCAGTTTGGAAGTATAGAGTGTTCCAAAAATATATAAATGAGGAAGGGTTTAAGGACAAATATAAACTGTATGATATTGGACTAATTTTCATAGAAAGATGTGTCTGGCATGAATGTAATTAGCATGGAATGTATTCATTTAGCTAAAATGAAATTCCTGTTTTCATGGCAAATGGACAATTCTGACTGTTTTCCAGTCCTACTTTATAACCTAAGTGGTTATTTTATCAGCCTAATTACTTTTTTAATTAACCTTTATATTTTGAGATAATTATAGACATCCATGGAGTTGAGAGAAATAATAATATTTAATTTCTGCTGATGCCATTATGGCATTGTGCATTTGAGGATATGCTAACCCAGAAAGAAGTGGGGTTGCAAAGTTTATGGAGAAGATTGCGGGGGTGAATTTTTTTAAGCAACTGATGTGGCTTTATTAGAGCATCTAAATCAGTTATGAAAACAAATAGCATCCTGTGATGAATGATTTTATGTTTGTGCGTGTGTGTGTGTGTGTGTGTGTGTGTGTATTTTATATGAAGATATCACTCCAAACTCTGAGTTCAAGGTATTTATACACATATAAAATTCCAGCTTGAAGGGGTAAGGTGCAAAAGGATATCTTTAGCTGACATATTTTGTAAACTTAGTATCTGTTCCAAAAATTTGATTATGGGGCTGGGGAGATGACACCGTGGTTCAAGACAATTGCTGCTCTTACAGAGGAGCCATGTCTGATTCCCAGCACCCCCATGATGGCACATAACCATCTGTAACCAATTCCAGTACTCAGGGATCTAAACCCTCTTTTGCATTCTGCAGGCACCAGGCATATACATGGTACACATACATAAATCCAAACAAAGCATTCATACCCATATAATAAAAAGAAATAAATCTTTAAAAAGTTTTATCACATGCCAGGTGGAAAATAGTTTTAAAATAATGCAAAACTCAACATAATTATGGACAGCTGCCATATTTATGGTAAAAAACATAGCAGTGTTTTTTCTTCTCTAACCCATAACCAGGGCACACTAATTTGAATGTTAGAAAGTGTGGTCTAGAATCATGGGCAAATAACACAGAAGAATTGGACACCATGGATTTTGGCATTGAGTATCTATAGGACAGGAAGAAAATTTTGGAGGTTATATTTGGAGCCATTGAATTAAACTCTAAGAATGGAACAAATATACTCTTGCTTGTATGGCAGGCGCGTTGCATTTCACATTTCCTATAAACGCAGGATGTATTTTACCATTGTTTGATAGTCTTTGGCTCATAATTTACCATTTAATGAAAGGCTCCCAGGAAGGTTGATATCCTACTCCGTGGTTGGAGGAATTGGAAGGAAAATAAAACAATGCCTAGAAAATTATAGAAGTTAATTCTCAGTGAACTTTTGAACCTCGCTTCACTCCCACCGTGAGCACAGTTGTAGCCAGGCCTGGAAACTGCTGTGGGATCTGGATGAGAACCCTGTGTCCACTTGACTTAGAGTGCAGCATGTCCCTTATCAGTCATTTATCATGCGTGCCTTTCAGTTTCTAACACAGATACTTGCCAGAAACGGTAAAGCATTGGGTTTTGTCCCAGAAATGTCAAATCCCATAAAAGATGTTTTACAAAGTAAGTTCAATTGCATTATCCTGCTGATTTCTCACTCGTGAGTAAATGCTCAGTATGTGTCCAGACGTCAGAGTCGGTAACAAATATCCCCAGTATGTCCAGTATAGCACTGAAGTCAAGTGGGAAGTTGCCCGGAGGATGAGTGAACACTAAAACATGTAACTTTTTCACACTGAAGAAAATCATGATTTTTCAAGGCAGGGGATCCTAAGGCCAGTGTTGTTCACATTGTGGCAGTGAACATTACAGAGTAAATTACGCTCTCATGGCCTCGTGTCAACTTGGAACTGCTATACCAGAGAGTTTTATGAAATGACTCTTAAGTTCACAGATTCAGCTTAATCCTGCAACATTCAGGTAATTGCCAGGTTCCTCTCTGGGTTTTGCATATTAATGCTAAAAAGTATGACGTTTATCTTTGAGAAATATACAGGCCAGAGGACGGAAGGTGAACTTCAGATTTGGAAGCAAATGTAGACTAATTAGGTAAATAAACCAAGTGGGTTTAATTGCTTAGTCCATGACTACAGCAATTAGCATTAGCTCTGGCTGTATTTGTTGTCCTCCCACCTTCCTAGCTGCATAATATTATGTAGTTTTGCTCCTTACTGCTTGTCTTTGTCCACACGATGTGTTTTGGATCGTTGTGAAGGTTTTTATATAAAGGAGCCTGCAGACCAGGGGACATAGACAAGAGAGCCTTCTCACCATTCTGTAAGTCAGAAGTGTGCTATTGTGAATGCTAGTTTTCAGTGTCAACTTGCTCCAACCTGTAGTCACCTATAAGTCTCAACTGACTCAAGAGAGTCTCAATTCAAAAAATATTATACTTACTTTGGGCTGTGGTAATTTGGAGGAGGCATTGTCTTGATTGTTAATTGAGATCTTCTGCTGGTTAGTTTGTCAACTTGACACCTGAAAAGAGAGAAACTCTTCTGACAAAACACCTCTACCAGACTGGCCTTCAATTCTTGTTAATTGAGTAAATTGTGATTTGTATGGAAGGAAGGGTCCAGAACATTGTTGGCAATGCTATCTTTAGGAGGGTGGTCATAGGGTGTATAAGAAAGCAGGTTGAACAAGCCATGGGGAGTAAGCCTGTGAGGAGTATTCTTCCATGACTTCTGCTTCCGTTCCTGCCTCCAGGTTCTTGGCCTGGCTCCTCTCAATGATGCCATGATGTGGAAGTGTAAACCAAATAGTGCTTTTCCTTCCAAAGTTGCTTTTGATCATGATGTGTTATCCCAATAGAAAAGCAAACTGGGACAGGTGGGAAGACCCATCGTGAATGTAAGTAGCCCCATTCCATGGGCTCAGCCAACTATTGTGTAAGAACGGAACAACAGCAATAGCAGCACATGGACGACACGAGTGCATTTGAATCTCTCATTGCTTGCCTGCGGTTGTGATCTGGTTGGCTCCTAGAGCTTCTGCTTTGAAATCCCTTCAACGATGAACTGGATCTTGTAATTATAAGTCAATAAATAATTTCCTTCTTCATGCTGCCATTTGATGAGAGTGTTTATTTTATCACAACAGCAGAAACCAAACAAGAATGTAGGAATCCTCTTAATTTGGCTTTTGCAGGGCTACCTTCTCCTGTGTCTCTGCACAGTAGCCTTCTCTCAGTAGGTATTTGAGTCCTTATTATCCGAACACCCAGCATCCAGTTAGAATTGAGGCCCAACGGAATAACTTCATTTTAACTTATTCTTATTGTTTATTTCTTCCCGTATAAATGTATTCTGAGATAATGGTTGAGAATGTGAACATGAGAATTAATGGGGGCATAAATGAAGAACATAGTTGGCTTTTCTTAAAAAATACATTTTATATTACCAAATCCCATTAAATAAAAATGATGAATTTTGTCAATATATGCTCCATATGTCAATAGGTCATATACTTGGATTTCATACATATCAATCTTGTTTATAATTTGTAAATGTGCCCTTGTCACAGAATTCTGGAAACATGGTTCTGAAACTTCTGCTGGAATTCATTTATTATATTTCAGATGAAGCAAGACAGTGTAGCCACACTGAAGGCCAAGCTGTGGACAGGTGTAAACTTGAATGACGACAGGGTTGTAAAAATATGATTTGAAATTGTATCTACTTACATGCAGATCTTTTATTTGTTATCTGTATAAAGCAATAATGTCATCTTAAACTTTCGTTCCTTTTACCCTTCATGGCTTAGATCTTATTTTTCCCGTCCTCATTCCTCTGTGACTCTGGTACTGTTATAGCACACAGAAAACAAAACAATCACATCTGTTTATGCTCTCAACAATTTATTCTAACCTTTGTATGACATGGCCAAGTGGTAGAATCTATTTTTAGATTTCAACTTGGAGTTTTATTTTGTTTAACAGTGAAAGCCATCAGATTCTGGGCTCTATTTGCAGCTGTGAAATTTGTCCAGCATTAGCTTGCCTTTCTTCAAATCAACTCAGAATCTACTTTCTTTCTCCTCCTTGGGGGTTGGATCAAGGGCAGTTTACTCTCCTCAGAGAGCCCTTTTGACTTTAGAACTATATAGATCAAGCCTTAAAGAAGGAAACCTGTCTTCCCTGCTGGGCTTTGACCTGAAATAATTGTGTTCCAGCACTTCCAGTGGTATATTTTCTTATAAACTGTAGAACAGTTTTTCAAGGCTATCTTAAAATAGGACAGCCATGATAAGTTCAAGCTCATTGCTTGAAAATGAATTATTCAAATATTAACAAATGTGTTATGTCCAAACCATGTGATTTCAGGTTCTATCTTAGAAGACAATTGATAAAATGTTAAATTTAATAGAGTAGAGAAGGACAGTCGTGTGTCATTTTAGAGGTGTCTTACCTAAATGTGAGTAATCTTTCTCTGTACTTCAGCATCACCTGGGTTGGCAGTCATTATCAGAAATCCCATGCAACCAGCTCCTCAAATCGGCTCTCAGCCTTGTGTTGTCTCACTGCTGTATTAACAGCACCTGACAGATGGGGAACATGAATAAAATAAAAAAAATCATCATTATGGTGGAATGGAACTCTGGAAAAAGTATGGAAAATTCATTTATCTTTGGAAAGTAGCATTACTATCAGTACTTTACATACTTGAAGTCACTCTTGTTTTTCTTGACCAGAACGAAATGTACTTATTCTTCTTTGGGGTAGAAGAGGATGAGTTATTTTTCCTTGACTTTATTTATGACCTTTGGGAGTTTCCCAACATAGATGAAATCAAAGAATGATTAGGGTAAGGTATCCATGGTCTGTGTGTTAAAATTAAAATTTTATTACTTTATTACTCAACTGGCTTTTAATTGTTGAATATACTTATTTATATTCACGAAACCTTAGTCTACTTGTTGTAACAAAGTAATAATTTGTAAGCTCTTAAAGGCATTCTTTGGATAAAATGAAATAATAAATGTATAAAATTCACATCTTATTGTAGACAAAACTCTATAAATGTACCTTGGCAGCATTGTTTTGAAAACACTTGAGAATGGAGCCAAGGGAGGTTTCCCAGCACAGTGCCTCAGATGAGCTGGGCTTCCTTTCTTTTGAAAAGGGAAGGCATTATTCCTACTGCCATCAAATGTTCTTAGAGAAAGAAATGAATATTTAGTTGAGCCTAAAATCTGTCCTTTTCTTTTTCATATGAGCTGAACAATGACTAGAAACCATTTTTCAGAGAGCCTGACTTATAAATAAAGTCATTCTACAAGCACAAAGGCAGTACGAATAGGAAATTTAACTGGTGTGGTCAGAGCTGTAAGAGGAGGAAGCAAGGGTTCCATTTCCAATGCAGACCATGGCAATAGAATTCCAACGAGAGTAGACCGGGAGAATGATTGTGGATGGAATTTGTCAGAGATCAATATGTGCAAGGGAAGTGGAACTGGGACAGGGCTGAGGCTGAGCTCAGATGCATTCTCAGCAGGGTCAGCTAAACCATAAGGGGCCCTCGAGTTGGAGAGCCTAGGATTGCAGCTAGAATTCAGCCTCATACTGAGCAATCGGGAGAGCCAGGTATTTTTTTTAAGAGGATGTGAACTAGGCCCTAGATATTTTTTTCAGATATGAGTTCTAAATTTCTTTCTAGGTGTCAACATTTTTCTAGAAATTAGGAGATGAAGTCATTAAGATCTGTATGAAGGGATCTTGATGGTTCAACCCTGCATCTAATAAATGGCCCTTCTCCTGTATATAGCTATTCATCTTATGAGTTTAATACATACAACTTATAAATACTCAAAGTACCAAAAATGCAACCAATGTGTGAATAACAGGCAGTTCTCAAGAAATACAAATAGCAAATCAATAAAGACATGTTCAGCATCATTAACTACCCAGGAAATATAAAACTATCTCCAATCAGAATGGTTGTCCCCAACAAACAGTAGTGCTTGCTGATGAGGACATGAGTTGAGGAAGGCTTACTCATTCTTCTTGGAGTTGTGTATTAACACACTCACATGGAAACAGTCTAGAGATTCATATCTGAAGGAATCTAGGCAAATTTACAACAGAGTTGTCTGCACTTGTGTTTATTTGTGCATTGTTCACAATATCCAAAGAAAGAAACCAGTTTACTTGCCTATTATAACATTACTGGAGAAAGAAAATAAGGTATATACAGAAAATAGAATACTGTCCAGTCCCGAAAAGCAGTGTTATGCTATTTGCAAGAAAATGAATCAAACTACACATCACCACGTTAACTCTAACAAGAAAAACTCAGAGAAACAAATACCAGGTGTTATATGTGGGATTTAGGCTTAGAAATAATAGTGACAAAATGGAAGAGATCTTTCTACAAAGATGACAGAGGTCAAAATGGAGAGCTTATTCGATAAAGACAATTGGAGGGGACATTACAATAAGAGTACATTAAAGACATTTGAAAATGCAGCCCATTATTTTGTATAGTTGTAATGTTTTAAAGTTAAATTAGTGAAATTATTATCTGTCCTTCCTTGAATGTATATCCTATGGTGTCAATGTTGATGTCTGTCTCAGGAACCTCTGACAACTTAATATCATAAAAATTATTCAAATATTCTGAGGTAATTAGATTCCTCTGTATCAAAAGCACTAGGATTTCACCTCATCTGTGTCTAGATCAGTAATTACATTGGACATGAAGTTGCCCTTAGTTTGGAGTCCAAAGCAGATATGTATTATTGTAAGACAAGCTGGAATCATGGTTGCAGGAAAGTGTGTAGAAGTTGAGCTAATTATATTAAACACAATGAACCAGACTCTAAAAGACAAATGTAACATCTTTTACATTGTTTGTGGAACCTAGAAAAAAATGACAAGAAAAAACCATGGGTACCTTAATAGATATGTGGGTCCAGGGATGTGGGGAGGGATGAGTAAGATCTGGTAATTAGGGAGTGTATTATGATCCACGTATGCTCTGCGAAGTCAGGAAAATACCACAATGAAACAAAACCATACAGTTGAAAGTCTTTGTGCACATGAAAATTAAGGCATATAACATTCAGAGCTTTGGATTTTGCGAGTTCTGCAGAGTGATGCTCCATAGATTTAACCATGGATCAGCAGCAAGCAAAGAACAAACAACAACAGTGTCGTGGTCACTGGAGGAATGTGCCATGTACTCGCAATTCAGTCATAAGCATATATACATCATGTATATACTAAATATTTTTTACAGGAATGATTGAAACATATTGTTCTATTTCCTCTGCTGTCATTTGCTAAAACTTTACAAGCACACTGTTGCTATGTGCATGTGTGTGCACATACACCTCTCTCTCTCTCTCTCTCTCTCTCTCTGTGTGTGTGTGTGTGTGTGTGTGTGTGTGTGTGTAAAATGGCAGAGCCAGGTCTGTGATTGGATCTCAGCTATTCTTACCACTCAGTGCAGTACTGCTAATTCCCCTAAGTTTCAAGGAAAATATCCTTGTTTTACTTTTTAAAATTTTATTTAAATCTGTTTGTGTCTGTGTACATATATACATTTGCGTGCAGGTACGCGTGGAGGCATTGGATGCTCTGGAGCAGGAGTTACAGGTAGTTAGTTATTAGTTGTCTGACAGATACTGTGATCAAACTCAGGTCCTCCATAAGAACATTGTATCCTTGATTGATGAGCCGGCTTCCCAGGCCCTAGCGTTGTTTTCAAAGATGGAATTTTCCCTTAGTATTTAAAGTTTCAGTCCTATTTTTAGTAAAAATCTCACACTAGCAATGAAAACAGAATATTCACAGAACTTTTATATGAAGCAGGTATAATAAAGGCGGGTACTCTTGCCTGGTTATAGGTCTCTATTGTAATTTGCCAGACTGATCACTATGGATGGACGCTACTTTTACTGGTGCTATAACGTGGCTACTGTTGATAAAGCAACAAGGGGATGCAGCTATCTCTAAGGCTTGCTGACCTTGACTTCTTGGAGTTTATGTCAAGAACTGGGAAGGCTGAGACATATGCTCAGTTTTTAAAGAAGCCTCCATGCTTATCTCCATAATGGTTATATAAATTTACATTCTTATCTACACAATATAAGAGTTCTTAGTTTTAATATCCAACATATATTGTTCTTGTAGTCTCAAAGATGGTCATTCCAAGTGGTTTCAGGAAGAATTTCAATGCAATTTTAATTTTCACTTCCCTTATGGCTAAGGTTGTTGAATTGTACATGCATGTGTGTGTCTGTGTGTATTTACTTGTCATTTGTAATTCTTTTGAGAAACACCGTTCAGTACATTTGTTTTCTTATTAACTGTTTTATGTATTGGCCGCATGTAGGTTAAAATCTGTTCTTCAGATAGTTATTATAGATTTCTGTTACAAGATATGGAACTCGTGGCATACATGCAGGTATCTGTGCTGGTTATTTTAGTACACTTAAGTTCACTTGGGGAGAGGGAATCATAATTTAATAATTGCTGGCACTTGACTAGCCCGTGGGCATATCTGTGGGGGTATTCTCTTGATTGTTAACTGGTATAGGAAGGCCCAGTTCTCTGTGGGTAGTAACATGTCTGGGTAATTTTTTTTCAGAGAAACAAACTAGAACAGTGTTTAATGGGATTTTCTAGGCAAGTGGGAAAGGAGACAGCAACTAATTTAGGGGGAAAAGTCTAGAGACTCAATTCCAGGAAGCTTACAAGTTAAATATAAAAGAACTTGATTCTGAGTCTACAAGATACATAAAATAACAGGTTGACTTGACAATTTAGTCTGAGTAACTGATAAAATAAATTTCCCCTTGCTAATAATCACTCCCTCTTTTAATTAACTTGTTTATTAAGAAAAGGTTCTTTGAATGTTTATTGTATACTTGGCAGGTTTAAGAAGCTAATTTTGGTAGCTTAGGTGTCAGTAACAACTCAGAGTTATAGAGTAATTATTGTGTTTATGTGCTGATATGAATGTTTTACAAGGAATAATATTAAGAATTGAAATGAACTACTAGCTAAAGAAATAGCAAATGATTAGGGAAAAAATCTCATTTTAATTCCATTTTATTATACAGAAAGTTATACCTCAGATATAACGACTGGTACACAACAGTCTCTCAATAAGGGGGCTCAGTTGTGGGTCATGAAGACTTTTAGGCACCCGCCCCCTAAATGAATGAAAGCAGAGAATGTAGAAATAAATGCCAGATGAGGGCTGTGCCATTGGTGGTCCATTAAGTGGCGTGTATAGAAATGAATGGAGATAGGAAACTGATCTTCAAAGACAAAGGATGACCACAAGTGGAGTATTATAGATTTGTGGGTCAGCAAAAAACTGGTTAAGGGATGGATGGTAAATGATTTGAACTTTTAGGGCTGTATAATCTCTGTAACAAATTCTCAACTTAGGCATTGTAGGAAAAGCAGCTACAGGTTCCATGGTTTAGACATGGTTATATTGCAAACAAATTTATTTAAAAAAAGCAGATGAGACGGCAGGGTAGACTGGGACTTATGGCCTAATGTATGCACCTTGATAAGTACAAAAATGTTGTTAAAGTAATATATTACTGTTTGCAGATGTATCTGTTACCATGTGGCTTCATTTAATTTAAATGAAACAGAATTAATGTTAAATAACTTCCTGAAATCATTGTTGTTGCCAAGAAGATAGGTTTCTGTGAATCTGATTCTCTAGATGCCACACTTCTAATTGGCAAAGCTGTTATTGTTAGTCTAAGTGAGTTATAGTTTGTGGTAGTTCAGTGACCTTTGCTATGAAAAGAGATAGTACACAAAGAGCATGGTGTAACAAGCTCTGAGCTAAAAACTCACCCCCGGGCTGGAAGAAGGTCACTTTGGATGGTGTGGTGTTTTTCTCAGTCTACTTCCAGCAAAGAGGCTGTGAGGCTGTGACGCTGGGTTCCTTGTAGTACAGGGTTCTTCATTACGTGTGGCTGCAATTTCTCCTGTTGATAGAACATTCGTGTGAATGTGGGGAAACCTCAGTGATGTGTGAGTAGAATCATTCCCCTTTGTCTTGATTATTTTTTCTCTTTAAAAGTCTCGTGTGTGTGTGCATACATATGTGAAGATGGACACTAAAAAACGATCCCATGCTAGATCAAAATTGAGTACAATAAAGGATTATTTATTTAGGGGTAGACTCCTGTTCCTCTGCACGAATGAGAAACAGGAACCAGCCAGAAGAGAGAATGAGCACACGCTTTGCGTTGGAATTTATAGTATGAGGCCACGCCCAAGTTGGCTGGTATCTTAAAGGCTATTGGCTAAAGGAGCTTCTACAGCATGTGTGTATTTTCAAGTGTGTAAGTGCAGGCACACATTTGCCATAGCACACACATGGAAGTCAGAGGATAGCTCAGGTGATGGTGTTTGCCTCTTGCCTCATTAGTTACAAGTGTATTTCCTGCTGTGTGTGCCACAGTGAGTGGCCCAGGAGCCTCGGGATTCACCTGACTGTGCCTCCGATCAAGCTGGAGGAGCAAGGTTATCATGGACACACACAATCATTTTTAATTCTATGTGGCTCAGGGGATCTGTGTTCATGCCTGTAGAGTACTACAGAAGTGCTCTACCCACTGAGCAATCTCCACAGCCGCCTCTTGCTTTCTAATGACCTAGGAACACTTTTATCTAGTGGAAACAATGTGGTAATAGGTTTGAATTGAGTCCGCCTCTTCAATAATTCCAGTGTTATGAAGCAGATCTAACTTGGTTAAACACAGCTCCAGCTTTTGTTGATAAAATGGGAACTTTACAGGCTTGCTCATATCTGATATTTCATATGAATATGTTTTTATATTACTATTCTTCCAATAACTAATGTTCTGATTTTTCCAAAACAAGTAATATTTGATTTACATTCACAGATAGCATTGAATAAATCTCATGTTTTTTATTTGAGTTTCAAATGAAACCAATGGAAATGTGTGACTTTCATGAAGGAAAGTATATGTTGTATTCCTGACTGCTTAGAGAAAGCTCACGGAAAGCTGGAGAACACATAAGAGGGACTTGGGGAACGTGGTGGAGAAACTGAGTCACAGAAGCTGAGAGATTTAGAGGAATAAATTTTCTTAAATGAATGTTAAAGAGTATAAAAATCTGTGTGCTGATACCGATATGTGACTCTAGCTACTTAAGGATAAAGGTAGAAACATTAGGTGTCCCAAAGAATAATAGCTAAAAGAGGAATCTAACGTAAGAGGTGACTAGTGAGTGTTACTAAAGTTGTGTGAAAACCAATAAGCAGGCGGAGCAGATTTTATACAAGGAGATACAAAGATTGCATAGTTTACAATGTGCACACACATGCACATACAGAAATGTGCTAAAATACTGTATTGTATTAGCCATCATATTAATATATTATCATTATGTATGCTTGCACATTTGTTCATGTATGTATATACATCTACTAGTATAGTATTATCTATATCTGTGTGTATATATGTAATCATCAATATTTTTTGCAAAGCCACAAAACTATTGTTCTCTTATATTTCCTTTCCAATGCCTTTCTATCGCTTTATGGTGGTTTTTAAATCTAAAAGTCTCATTATATTCTGGGATTTGGAAGCAGCTAAGTGTAACAGGAACAGGTGTATCTGAAGCAATTTATACTAAACTGATTCTTGACTCAATGTTAATTTCTAGCCACTTTACCATGACACTTATGGGGTTTCTGATGCTTTTCTTTACCTGCCCTGGTCTGCATCTGTAGAGACCATCCATTACGAAACAGTGACTCCTCTTATCGGAACTCAGAAATTTTCTCTCACATATTTTCATTTTTCCTTGAATTGTTTAAACGTCAAATTAATGCAGAAGTCACTGCTGTCAATTATTTCTACAAAAAAACAACTTATAAAGTACTACTTTATCTATATCTTATGTGGTATATAAAATTCAGCTTGCCACGAATGGCAAGGGAAGTGTAGAGATAAATGCCTAAAAGAGACTTTACTGTAATTCTCTTCAATAGTAAAAGTCACTTTTCTCCTGCCTTGTCTCTATATTTCTGAGTTATTCCAAAAATATTTCAAGTAAATTTTCTTAAAAGAGGACTGTCTATGCTTTATGCTTTGTACTAGGGGTTACTTGGGTGTAAGAATTGCTGTCCTGAAGGAAGAAAAATCCTACTAGGGAAATAGGCTGCCTTTCCCTTCCTTAGGCAAGCCTGGCATGCAAAACTAATTGTTGTTGAAAAGGCAAACAGTCTAATTTTTTTGCTTCTTAAAACTGAGACCACATTGCTTATTTGATTGGGGGAGGGGGAGGGAAAGGGGAGGCGGTGGTGGGGAAGAGACAGAAATCTTTAATTAATTAATAAAGAAAGAAATAAATTTAAAAAAAAAACCTGAGGCCACGTTCTTATCATCCAGTAACTGGGTGTGAAACCTACAACAATAGCTGTGGTCCTTCTTCTCTGGTCTCATTCACCCTCAGTGTGCGTATGTAAAACAAACGTGGAGCCATTCCTCACCGTCTGCAGTTTTCCAAATCCACACAAACCTGAAAGGAACCTGAAGTGGATAGGGAAAAGTTCTCTATTATTTCTGCTGCTTCGTGTTCACTAGCTTAAAAATGCTCCTCCAGTCTATGTGCTTCTTTGTGACTATTGAGTTGTTTAAGTGGTTGAGGTGCCAGAAGCATGTAAGTATCTTGACTAAATGCATTCTGATAAACTGTGGGGCATATACAGACATAATGTAGACACAATATACACAAAAAATAAAAATCTTTTAAAAATACTTTGAAAATGAAGACAAATAAAAAATGCAATAAGATTAAAACAACAAACTAGCTACCAAAGAAGCTGTCATTCTCTGTATTATGACCAGTTGTTTTCTATAAATATGTCTGTGTGCTGCAAAGAGAAGCTTTTTGATGAGGAATGAGAACTACAGTTATCTGTGGATATAAGTATTTAGAATCACCACTGGGTCAAAGACTTAAAGAAAGAAATTAAAGACTTTCCAGAATTCAATGAAAATAAATCCACAACACATTCAAACTTAAGGGAGACTATGAAAGCAGTTCTAAAAGGAAAGTTCATAGCACTACATGCCCACATAAAGTTTTGGGGAAATCTCACACTAGCAACTTAATAATATACCTAAAAGCAAAGTAAAAAAAAAAAAGATGCAAACTCACTAAGGAGGAGTAGATGGCAGGAAATAATCAAACTCCAGGCTGAGATCAATAAAATATAAACAAAGAGAACAATAAAAAGAATCAATAAAACAAAAAGTTGCTTCTTTGAGAAAACCAACAAGATAGACAGTCTCTTATCCAAAGTAACTAAAAGTCAGAGAAAGAATATTAAAATTAACAAAATCAGTAATGAAAAGGGGGGCCATAACAACAGACATTAAGGAAGTTCAGAGAATCATTAAATTTATCTTTCAAAAGCCTGTACGCCACAAAATTGGAAAACCTAAAAGAAACGGACAATTTTCTGAATAGGTATCACATACTAAAATTAAATCAAGACCAAATAAGCAATTTAAATAAACTTATAACACCTGTGGAAAAAGAAACATCCATTAGAAGTCTACCGAAAAGAAAATAAGAAAAGGTCATAGGGTTTCAGCCCAGAATTCTACCAGGATTTGAAAGAATAGCTTACATCAATACTTCTCAAATTGTTCCACACAATAAAAACAGAAGGAACTTTGCCAAATTCTTTGCATGAGGCCATAGTGACGCAAACAACACAGAGATGCAACAAAGAATGAGAATTACAGATCAACATCCCTCATAAACATTGATGTAAAAATACCTAATAAAATACTGGCAAACTGAATCTATGATCACATCAAAAAAATCATTCATCATAATCAAGTAGGCTTCATCCCAGAGATGCAGGGATTGTTCAACAAACAAAAATCAGTCAATGTAATCCACCAAATAAACACACTGAAAGAAAAAAAAATATGATCATCTCATTAGATGTTGTAAAGGCCTTTGACAAAATCCATTATCCCTTCATGATAAAGGTTCTGGAGAGATCGGGGATACAAGTAACATACCAAAACATAAATAAAGCAATATATAGCAAGCTATCATCAAATTAAATGGAAAGAAACTCAAAACAATTCCACTAAAATCAGGGACAAGAAAACACCGTCAACTCTACCTTTATCTATTCAATATAGTACTTGAAGTCCTAGCTAGAACAATAAGGCAACAAAAGGAGACGAAGAAATAAAATATGTGAAGGAACAAGCCAAAATTTCACTATTTGTTGATGATATGATGGTATACACAAGCGACCCAAAAATCCTAACAGGAAACTCGTACAGCTGATAAGCACCTTCAGTATTGTAGTTGGATACAAGAGTAAGTAAAAAAAAAATCATTTGCCTTCCTATATACAAATGGTAAATAGGTTGAGAAATAAATCAGAAAAACAACCCCCTTTACAATAGATACAAATAATATAAGATATCTTATGGTAACTCTAACCGAGAAAGTGAAAGATTTGTATGACAAGAACTTTAAGTTTTTGGTGGGAGTGCAAACTCATACAGAGTTCCACAGCCAAGCACTAGGCCAAACTCTGGCAGTCCAGTTGAAGAGAGGGAGTAGGGATTGTATGAGCAAGGGGGTTCAGGATCATGACAAGGAAACATACAGAAACAGCTGACCTGAGCTGGTGGGAACTCACGGACTCTGGACCTACAGCTAGGAATCCTTCATGGGACTCACCTAGGCATACCACATGTGGGTGGCAATTGTGTAGCTGGTTGTTTGTGTGGTCCCTAGCAGTGATATCGGGACCTATTGCTGGTGAATAAGCTGGCATTTTGGAATCTGTTTCGCATGCTGGGATGCCTCACCCAGCCTTAATGCAGGGGAAAGAGCTTGGTCCTCCCTCAACTTGATACGCTGTGCTGTGTTGGCTCTCTTGGGAGGCTTACCACTTTCTGAATGAAGGAGGAATGGATGGGAGGTTAGATGGCAGTTGGACTGTAGGGAACTGGAAGAGAATAGGGAGGGAAAACTGGTTGGCATATAAAAGAAATGAAAAAATTTAATTAAAAATAATAAAAAAAAGGAAAAGGAATTATGCTCTCTAGTTATGTGGCAGTAGTAGATTTCTCTCTAAGATCCATGACTTCACTATTCCTAGTTATTTGGTCAGATTTCCAGTACCAGATATGATTTCCCACCTGCTGAGTGGTTCTTTATTCCAATTAGACAGTTATTGGTAACTACCAATATATGAATGCCACCATTTCACCTTTAGGGATATTTTGTAATGGTGGTAATGGCTGGGGTTCAAAGAGTTCACAAATGGGTAGGACTCTCTGTTGCTTCCCTTCCTTGGCAGCTAGCATAACAACTTCTAGTACCATGAAAGCTGCTCCTAGGGGAGGAGGCCTGCAGATCCATCTGGCTAGAATCCTCCAAATCCTCTCACTGAAAGACATCATTACTTTAGTAATACAAACTTACCTTCAACCTTTAGGAGGTAATCAATGATAAACAACAATAACCTATATTATTTTTGGCGTCTCTTGGACAACCTTGATCAAGATTTTGAAAAGGCCAAAGTATCATGGCGCATTTTTAAGTCACTTAAAAGAACTGCCAATTTAGAATTTTATGCTTAGAAAATATCATTTCAGACAGAAGAGAAAGACATTCTGTGATCAAGAGACTATCAAGAATATGAAGCACAATTCTGAAAAACAGTTGATGAAGGAAATGTCTCAGGCAGATTAAAAATGTTATTAGAAGGGGTTGTAAAATTCTAAAAAGAAAAAGGAAACAGTAAATTCTAAATTAATAGACTACTGTGCTCAATTTGTAACCACAGCCATTGAGAATGGTTTACTTCCAGAAACATGGAAATTCTGTATGAAACTTACAACTGTTTACCTTTGATGGTATAAATAGTTTTCTTATTTTCCTTCCATAGTCATTAGCACATATTTAATGAACTTTTTATTTTTGTCCATATAACTTAAATTCAAAATCACTAAAGTGAAATAGGTTCCTTCTTATGTGAAATGCTTACTTTAATTTTGAGTTTGTGTTTTTTTTTTTTTTGTTTGTTTCTGTATAAGCCATTCTTATTTTACAGGCATTCAGTTATTAGGTCTGATCATGTTTTCTTATTATCCTGCTTTTCCTGAGTCACTTTGAGCTTTTACAACTCATTGCAGCCATACCTCTTCTTCCTCTGACAATCCCTAAAAGTCTCCAGAATAGCTCATGTCTGTGAAAATCATTTTTATAAATCATCATGCCACTGGTTCTTTAGACTGATATTTTCTGTGCACAGGAAGCATACTCACTGTAAATCCGTGCTAGATGAAAAACTGCTAGTCACTGGGAATGAAAAGAGCAGATTTACAAGCAAACCTACTATGCTATTATAGCTGTAATTCTTAAAATGGATTATATTTAGGCCTTGGGGTCAACTTATTCTAGAGGTAAAACTATTGCCATGTTTAAAATATTTATTGCATTTATTTTCTCACAGTTTTGACAAAGTTTATAATGCATATATAGGCGGAAAGGGTGTGATTGGCTTATGGGTTAAATGTGGTATGCTTCATTATGGTGACAAGCATGTTGTTGGAAACACAGAATGGTTGGTCATATAACATCTGCTTTCATGAAGCAGAGAGATGAATATAGGTCCTTCACTTGTTTTCTCCTTTTGATTTAGTCTAGTACCTAGGTCCACAGAATGTTCCACCTGCATTCAGGGTAGGGCTCTCTTTCTATGGGTAAAGTAGTAAAGGTGAAATTGTGGCGGGAAAATTAGGCTTCAAAAATTCTTTTCTGATATAAACAGAAAACAATGAATTGTGTGAATACATACATACATATGTACTATTTTATTAAAAGAAATTTAAGAACATAAAGCATTTGTAATTCTATCATAAAGTCAAACTATATACAGATTAAGAAAGAGACTGAGATTCTCACCCAAAACTTGAGCCGAAGCTGTGTCCTTCTGCCTGCAGGCTCTAAATTAGAGAAGTTTTTATTTAGCATTTTAAACCTGTGGGGTTACAGAGAGAATATGTTAGGTATATAAAGTCATGCTCATGGCTCCAAACAAGCCTTTAATGACTCTTTCTGTTCATGCTTCTTGTTCAGTGTCAGTGTGCATTTATGGAAACACCAATTCCCACTTGCATGGTATGCATATAGGGATCACCTTGATTTCACAAGGATAATGAAGATGGGAGGAAATTGAGGAGAGAACCCCCTGAGAAAGTGAGATGTCTGACCCAGTGTTCCCAGAAGAGTGAGAACTAGAATTTTGGGTGAGGATAGCAGGATACAGATAGATTAGCCGTTGTAAAAGAAGGCGGTGAGGATTTGGGCTTAAGTAGAAATAATAAAACAGTAAGCTTCTTAATGCTCCTTTAGACACAAAATAGGTCCACTTACAAAAAACAGTAAATAATAGATAGTGCGGTTACAGAAAAGAATAGAATCTCTTTCTAGTTGAAGGCATAACAGTATCTCTTAAAGAGCTACTACATATGGGCAGTCAATTACCTGGCCACGCAATCATCTCTCACGAAGATGGTCAAACTGACTATGTTAAAGAGGTAGGGAGGTATAATTGGTGCCTTGATGAAGTAATATACTTTTTTCTCCGAGAATTCCCATCTTTATTGCTATCCCTATGATCCATCATGATGCTCCACTATGTCAGCCTGTTTGAGTATGATTAAGAAAGGCAAAATTTCACCTTTCTTCTCTTCTGCCTCTGTCTTTTTCTTTTGGATGATAGCACCTGCACCATGTGACTGACCTACATGCCTACTTAGTGCAAACTGCATGACTGTGTTTCTTTCGCTCCTCCTCAAGGCAGCTGCGGAGATTTACAGCTTGCCTGTTCAGAGTTTTTAAATTTTAATAAAGTGTCCATGCACAAGTGTTTGAGTCTGTTCTTAAAGTGGTCTAGTAATAAGACTAAGAACGCCAAGATGATACTCTGAGGTTCCTGGACTCAGTACCCGAATTTAAAAAAATAAGACTGGTTTTATTGAGCTGTCTGACAAACATGTGAAAGATTCTGACACTTGAAATAGTACCACTGTAGTTATCCCTCACCGGGAAGGCGGACAGCCCAGCAGTTGCTAAGTCTACAAGGGATGCCTGTCTCAGCAGTCCCAATCTGGTACCCAAAATCTGAGAGTTTCCTGGAGACATGCGGATGTATAGCTAACTTTGGAAACCAGAAAAAGCTGGTTTTTCTATCTAGAAAAAAAATATCATAATCATCATAATCACCATCATCATCATTATTGTTGGCATCAACATCATCATCATTGTCATCACTATCATCTTCATCATCATCATTATCACCACCAGCAACAGCAGCAGCAGAGTGGCCAAGGGGCAGAGGAGTAATCAAAAAGCAAATCTTCTGCCAAGCGTCTTATCATCTGGGCTGTTTCCAGGAGATGCTATCCACATGGAAAGTACATTTTTCCAGATCAATCATGGTAATTGGCACAATTCTTGTGAGACTTCATATTCAGGAGATTCTAACTAGTGGCAAGTTGACATTATAACAAACCATCATACTGGGTGGTTCTGAGTAGGTGCCTTACAGCTCCAATAGGGGAGCAATACATACCAGGTTTCAAAGACTGAGGTTTGTTTTATTTTGTTTGCTTATTTTTAATTAATTGATTGATCAATTTTGTTTCCTAGTCACAGTTTCCCCTCTTTCCTTTCCTCCTTGTCTCTGTGCAACACCCCTCTCTTCCCACTCCACAGTTTACTCCTCCATTTCTGTTTGGGAAGGGGAAGGTCTCCCAAGAATATCAACAAAACATGGCATATCAAGTTGCTGTAAGACTAATCTACCCTGCCCCCCATGTATTAAGGCTGGGCAAGGAAACCCAGTATGAGGAGTAGGGTCTCAAAAGTCTTTAAATACAAACCTATTAGAATCACACCTGACTTCTCAAAGTCTGTATTTTTTTTTAAATATTTTTACTTCATTTTTTATTGGATTATTTGTTTTTTTTGATGACCAATTTCTTGAGTTCTTAAATGCCCCTCAACCAAAGAATGGATAAGGAAAATCCGATACATTTACACAACGGAGTACTATACAGCAGAAAATATAACGACCTCTTGAATTTTGTAGGCAAATGGATGAAGCTGGAAAACATCATTTTGAGTGAGGTAACCCAGATACAGAAAGACAATTATCACATGTACTTACTCATAAGTGGGTTTTAAATATAAAGCAAAGAAAACCAGCCTACAAATCACAATCAGAGAGAACCTAGACAACAATGAGAAGGACCCTAAGAGACACATACATAGTTCTAATGTACATGGGAAGTAGGAAGAGACAAGATCTCCTGAGTAAAGTGAGAGCATGGGGACCTTGGGAGAGGGTTTAAGAGGAGGGTCGAGGTAGGGAAGGGAGCAAAGAAGAATGTAGAGCTCAATAAAATTCAATAAAATATATGTTTTGAATAGATTTAGTTAAATATAAATGAAAGAATTACCTGTTACTTTTTACTTTGTCTTGTGACTACATGAGAAAAATATTACATTGGGGTTTGTTTACTCTCCTAATATATGGTACCAGTCCACTAATAAGAGGTTTGGTAAGTAGTCTGAAAGAAATTGTAAAGAATTAGTTCGAAGATATATTAGTAAAAAATTTGTTTGATTAAAAAGCAATAGACAATATATCATGTAAAATGATAAGCAATATATTTCATGAATCATGTAAGGGAAGCCATAAGTAAAAATTTAGGGTGAAACTGAATCAACTGGATATGAAGAGAAAAATTTTGACTGCTGCCAGGCCTCCCCTGTGATTGGTTTGGTGACTAACCTGGTTGTCATCAGAAAGCCTTCATCCAGTGACTGATGGAGGCTGATTCAGAGACCATTGGCCAAATATTGGGCCTAGATCATTGAGTCCTCCTGAGGAGAGGGGGGATCAATTTAGGAGCCAGGAAGGTCAGGGATATCTCAAGAAAATCCATAGAAACAGCTAGTCTCGCTCATGGGAATTCATAGAGTCTGAACCAACAGCCAGGGAGCCTTCATGGAACTGACCTAGGCCAGTATAAATATGACAGTTGTGTAGCTTCGTCTATTTGTTGGAATCCTGCAAGTCCTACAATGGGAGCGGGGCTTGCTCCTGGTGCTTTGGGTGGTTCTTGGGAACCTATTCCTTGTGCTGGACTGTCTTGCTCAGCCTGAATACAGCGGCAGGTGCTTGGTCTTACAGCAGTTTGATATGCCATGCTTTGCTGATACCCATGGAAGGCCTGCCCCTTTCTGAGTGAATATGGAGGAGGCATAGACAGAGCGGGTTGGGGAAGGTAGTGGGAGGAGAAGATGAATGGGAGGCTGTGGTTGGGTTGCAAAATAAATTAATTTTTAAAAGAAAATATAAAAATAACATTTTTTAAACTGTTTCTGTTGAAATGTGTTTCCACAATCATGAATGCACAACTTAAGATTGTAACAAAGAAAGAAGAAAAAGCTGCATCTAGGAGGCACCTAGGAGGTTTGTTAAAGGATGCAGTGAGACAGACATGTATACCAGTAAGGGCTTGGGATAGAGGAAGGCAGCTATGTGGGAGGCAGCAGCAAGAACATAGATTAGAGGAAGGCTTGGTACACAAGACACAACTGCACTAGTACAGAAACACAACAACGGAAGGCTTAGGTTTGGAGACAGCAGTGAAGCGAGAAAGTACCAGATACTGCCACATCTCATTCTCTTTATTGCTTTCTTTTTCTACTTCAAAATGCATTCATTTAAATTTGGATGAAGTAATAGGATGTGATAGTGCAGGTATTGGTAGATTTCGAGTCTGCCAACACTAGCAATAAAATTGTGCTGAATTATTTAACTGAGCCTCTAAATAAAGAATATGAATTATGAAATTAAAGATAATTCTTAAAACAAATATCACAAAGTATAACTATAATTTAGAAAGTGAAGATAAAGGACAACAAGATATAAACATAAAGTAGAGGAACAAAGGATAGGGATAAATGAATTTCAGATATGAAGCATATAATATAGCTATGTTTAAAGTCTAAGTGGATTAGTAGTGATACTGCATGACTGGGTTAAATACACTGCTCAAAGTCAGAAATGTTAAAAAAGCTACATAATCTAAACAAAAGGCACCAATAATCAATTCAAATGATGAAAAGCGGACAGAGTGAGAGAAGGGTCTACTTTTAGATGTGTGCTCACCACACAGCAGTCATTCAATAACGTTTCTGATTTCACAAGTTTATTTCTAGATGATAGATTTTTCTTTCGCTTCCCATTATTAGGTTCTTTATCTTACACCTGGAGTGTTAAAACATAATGAAGAGAAATGCCTTAAGAAGAAGCAACTTTCTCTTTGGTACAAGGTCAGCATTTGGAGGCGCAGGGAATAGGTATTAAATCATATCTATGTGACATTACTGAAATGTGGCTCATTTTCCCTGGCCCAGAGCTCAGCTTGGATACACAACAGGGTAACCACATAGTTCAGCTGCCATTGGCTGTGCGATATGACAGAAGATGTTGTCTAGGAGAATCTGTGGGGAAGAGATTCTCAACACACTGGAATAATCTTGATTGAAATGCTTTGATATTTTGAATGGTATACAAATATGTAGTTAGATACATTTTTCACTGTGGTAATCTATTTAATATCCAAGAACACAAAGATGTATACACTAGTTGGGGCACAGTAAAATTGCTCATACATATCCATACTGTACAAAGTTGAAATCAGTTTAAGAAAATTTATCCTTATTATTTTCTTATAGTGATTTTTAAACATTTTCCCTCCAATTTTATGTAATGTTCAATCTCTTTTCTATGTGTACCCTAATGTTCAATGTCACAACCCAAGAATCTCCCGTCTATCTAGCTGTGAACTATAATTTGAATTGCTACTTAAAGCTTCCTAAAATATATATGTATATGAAATGGATCTGAATGGGGTCATATTGAGGGCGATAAATCCCCAAATATACATTTTGTGTCACCAAATGAAGTCTCTAGTGCCAGGAGTGGGTTATATATTGCTTAATTGTTGGGTCCCATAACATTGTAGGCTACTGCCAAAGCTATTAATTGCTCTGCATAAACTGATATTGAGGCCCTATTGTCAAAGATAACATTTCAATATTACATATAGAATGCAGAGAAATTGATCTGAATCCTAACTAGAAGTTTTCTCCCTATTGATTAGCATTCATGCTCCCGGGAGTTACTTTGCATGCTTCCAGAGGGGTGTGATAGTCAATATGACCACAAACCTCTGACTTAAAAAGGTCACCCACCTGCAAGCTATGCTGGGCCAATAGTGGCACAAATATTTTGGGAGTAACTAACTGCACACTGCTTGGATTTAAGGTCTACTCCATGAAATGGAACCCATGCCTGATACTACTTAGATGACAAAGAATCTGACTAGATAAGGCATTGGCCTAGGGGAAAACAAAATACTATTGCACTGCTAAAGCAGTGGTTCTCAATCTGTGGGTCATGACCTCTTTGGGGTCTCATAACAGATAGTCTGAATTTCATTTATTTACATTATGATTTATAACAGTAGCTAAAGTATTTATAAAGTCTAAATAAAATTGTTTTATGATTGAGGATTACCATGAAAATGTATTAAAGGGTTGTAGAATTATGAAGGTTGAGAACCACTGCATAGCTAAAAAATTATTTATAATAACCTTTTGGCATACAGGTAAATAGATACTTTTCTCTGTCATCATCTGGACTTTTGCTTCATATAGCTTTCTGGGGACATTTTTGTCCTATTGGCCTTTTGATTATATGTTTTAGTTTCCATTTCTATGTTTCTGTGTGTGTTTCTTTTTTACACTTATTTGCTTTTATTTTTGTTTTTTAAAGATAGAATTTGGTGTATGTGGAGACTGAGAGGTAGGGAGAATATAGGGAAAGTTGGGGAAGGGACAAGCATGATTAGAATATAATGTACAAAAAATACTTTTATAATTAAAAAGGGCAAAAGTTATAAAAATAAAACCTTGCATAGACATAGAAAGTGATCATTTCTATCTATGCTATAAATAATAAATAATTCTTTTAATTAAATTAAGATTTTAAATTATACAGAAAATCACATTGATGTGAAAATTTAAAAAGCCAAAGTAATCTAAGCAAAACTAATCTGCCCAATTACAATTGCTTTTAGTATAACTATAGAATCTTAACAAATGATATACTAGAAGAATCTGATTTCTTTTAGCCTTTCTCCTATTACACTTACATTATGAAATTCTCATATTATTGGGTTATGATTTTATTTCTAGAATGAACTTATTCTTTGTGTAGTGGGTATTGGTCTGAGGAAAATGTACTATCTGTCAGATTTGGGTTATCCAGTCTTGTGGAGTATATTATGTGACTGTGTATGTGTCCATCAAAAAGCCCCCTTAAGAACACGACACATGGATAAGAACAGACTGTACTAACACTTTCCTCATGCTATGAAACATGGGAGAGGATTGAAAGATGTTTGGAAAATACCTACAAAGCAGGTAAGATCTTGAGTTAGTTTCTGCACAAGGTTGTTGGAGAGGTGACTGTTCCAGACTGCAATGGGCTGAAGAGGCCAGGCTTCCTCCTTTCTACTTCTGGGCCTTTCTTTGGCTATGGCCCCTTTTGTTCATGCTGTCTTCTGGGTTTGGAGAAGGTTTGTCACCTTTCAGGTTCAAATGAGCGCTCAAGATTGGTATATCAACAGGGACCAACATTTTAGTCTTAAGAGAATTTGCTCTTGCTGGAGAAAGAAATGGATCTGAACTGTGAGCATTGCCTGTCTTTCTTTCTTTCTTTCTTTCTTCCTTTCTTTCTTTCTTTCTTTCTTTCTTTCTTTCTTTCTTTCTTTCTTTTTTCTTTCTTTCTTTCTTTATTTCTTTCTTTCTTTCTTTCTTTTTTTTTTTTTTGGTTGAGTACTGAATGCCATGCAGACTTGAGTCTAAATTCAGAGGGAAAACTGAGTTAGAGTGCCTAGCAACCAACAGGAGGAAAAAGTTGAAAGTGAGGAGGAAATTGCAGACCCACCTCTGCAGTTGGAAATGAGAGACAGAAGGAGCCAGAGGGTCAGCATGGCTTCCGAGAAAGGTGAGCTCCTGTAGATGCTCTGAGGAGTCAATGTTGTGAGTAAAGCTTGGGAAACTGTCTTATGTTCTGTAGTAAGCTCCTCTTGCTTCATGTCAGGATCAGTTGCTTCAGGGAAGAAAAAATACTGTGATTCTTTCTTCCCTCGCAGTTCTGGGTTGGGCATTTAGTGAAAGTAAGATGTCCTTTCTGTCAGAGTACGGTCATCACCAGGTAAGATTTGTAGAATTCCGTAGAGCATGTCCACCTATATTAAATGTTTGTCTTTCCTGCTGTACAACTAAATCGTCAACTAGAATACCTGTTCCATTGGTCCCTTTTGTCTATCAAAAGTATATTCAGCATCCCATAATAGCCTAATGATATTTTAAATCTTAAAGTTGAAAGTTTAAACTTGTTCATGTTTTGGTCAAACTTTAAAAATCACTGCAACAACTTTCTAGGGATACTAAAAAGCAATACCTGACCTCCCTTTAGGATTTATTGTAGGTATAAATATTACTTTGTTGGGCGGTGGTGGCGCATGCCTTTAATTCCCAGCACTCAGGAGGCAGAGGCAGGCAGATCTCTGTGAGTTCGAGGCCAGCCTGATCTACAAGACCTAGTTCCAGGATAGGAACCAAAAATCTACGAAGAAACCCTGTCTCGAAAATTCAAAAAAAAAAAAAAAAACAAATTACCTTAAAGCATGGAAGATCTGTCTTATCTCAAGCACTTTGCATATACATTTAATACTAACCACAAGCTTTTGAAGGGGAAAATTTTGTTACTTCTTCAATACTCAAAGAAGATACTGGTTTTGTTTTGCTTTGGTCTTCACTGAGTTTGTAAATGATTTGAGGAAAACCAAATGCTTTAGAATACCAGAACAGCTTACACTGTGATGAATATCTCCCCATTGTATTTTCTCTTCTGTTAGTAAATTTGTGGATTATTTGATACAAACTCTGTGGATGATTATTTGATACAAACTCTGTGGATTCATGATCTGTATTTGTATTTTGATATATATTGCTTCTATGAATAGATTTCTATTGCATCACAAACCTTATGTTTGGCAGGTAAAAGAGATGTCAAAATCCCCTGGACTTATTGGCGAATTGGACCTTTTTTGAGATGGCTTAGTTCAGCCAACAGTGTTTTTCTCTTTAGTGGTGTTCTAATGCTTAGTATTCACAATGAATGGTTATTTAATTTTTCAGCCACTCATTTATCTAATAATTATCAATGTTATTTGTACTCAGCAGTGCGGTTTATAACTACTTTCCCAAAGGAAACCTGTAATTACCTCACTTTCAGTTTGGTACTTGAATAATGTCAGGAGTTTTTGCCACATTAAGCAGGAATACTTCTCCATTTTGCTTGATTTATAATTACTTTTAGTACGACTATGGAATTTCGACTAATGTCATTAAAAAAAACTTTATGATCTCTTCTTACCCTTCTCATAAATCGCAGATAATTTCTGGACCAAGACCTCCTTTGTGTAGTATATAGCCCCACGGTGGGAAACCTGTAATGTCTGATATGTGTGAGTATTCTAGTATTCCCCAAGTATCAATGATGTGGTAATTTGTGTGTGTTCTCATTTGATAAACTAATATTACATGTAAACAAGGAAAATAACAAGCCCTAGTAGAGGTAGTCAGCCACAATTTGTATCTATCACTTAACATATTGACTGTTTTATCAAAGTTTGAATTAGACGTTATCTGTTATTTTTATCAAGTGACAGTACAGTTTATTATTTCTTGATCAGTATTCACCTCTCTTCACATAAACAGTATTGTTTTGTGGATCTTTGACCTTATCTTTAGACATTTACATTTAATTAATCTAGTAAAGTGAAACAACAATTGGTACTCCTGGCACTGGGTGCCAAAGAAGAAGAACAGCAGGAAAAGTAAGTCCCACATTTAATTTCCCCTTCTTCACTTACAACTTGTACTCTGGGGGCTGTATATAGAGAAAGGGATGACAGCCAATATGTCAGCCTTGTGGTAAAATCATCTGTTATCTAATGTACATCGTCATGGCCTCCCATGAGTGTGCACAGGAAATCTAGCAACCTAGCACTTTTTTCTTTGTTCTTTCTTCTTCCTTGTACATTTTCTGTCATGAGCCAATAAGGCCTTATGAGGATAAGTGTTAAGGAGAAATGATTTCTTACTCTTGTATATATCTCTCTGTCCTAGCATAAGAATTTCCCCTAGGCAGGGCTAGAATGGGACAGAGCCTACAAAAAGCTCAACACAGAGAGCCCTGTGATCTTGGGCGTGGAAATGATTGCATTAGCAGGAAACATATTCCAGCTCTCCTTAGAAGCCATAAAGAGGTTAGATAGGCAGAAAAAGTCATGGTATATGCAAAGCTTGAATGAAATAAAAATTTCTACAGAAAATATTTTTGCACATTTTCCATGTTGGAGAGAGTGGTTGCCAACTTCTACCATCTTCAGTACTGTGATTAGCTGTAGTTCTGATATTTCAAACCACACAATAAAACTTTTCCTTCCTTCAAAATTTCACAGAAGTTGGCCAGCAATGAGAAAGAACTGTGATGGAATATAGCAGCTAGTCAGGGTTGCTGCAGACAGCAACCTCTCCAAAAATAATAAAAGAAAATTAAATAAAAAATATGTAGATCTTAAATTATTTAAAAATTATTTCTTAGTTTAATAATTCAGTAGAAGAATTGAGGGAGAAAAGTAATCACTGAACATTTAAATAATTGAAAAGTAAAAACAGAGATATGATGTCAGAAAATATTTGCTCATGGCTCTGAAAATATATCTAAGACATATAATTTTATTCTAGTGTGAGAGAAAATATGGATGGAAGTGAGACAAAAAACTGCAGATGAAAATGACCCCGAATTGAAGATGATGGGGCATAAATGAAGATGTTGGGCTGGAGAAGAAACAGGCTGACAAAATTCCTGATGATGAAGGACATCAGTATAAAATTCTGAAAACACAAACAAGTCACCTAAATATGCCCATCATTGTGTTTATGCTTCCTGTTCTTTGAGGAGAGAATGCCTGTACCTCAGGGAATGGTATGGCGGTGTAGTGTTTCTATACATCTCTAAGAGTCCTTCTATGTTTAGGGAAAGGGAAGGCATTTGAGGGTGCATGAAACTCAGGAGATGTAACCTTCATGTTCTTACTGAGGAGGTACCAAATACATAATATACATAACGAACAGCTGCATCCTCATATGAGAGAATGACGGGGTGAGACAATGTTGTTGTCTGTGATGTGTGTACGGCTCAGGAATGTGGATAAAGGTGAAAGAAAACACTCATAACACACACACATTTGGTAATAGCCCAGGCTGAAGTAGACTAAATGACAACAGCTAGAGAAAATGGATCGGTAGAGAAAAAGACCTTTTCTAAAAATCTCATCCTGCTGGAGTTGTAAAAGGAATAAAACTTCAGAATAAGAGTGCTGGAGAGACAGAGCTGAGGCAAGGTCACGTGCTGCTCTTACAAAGGATCTCAGTTTAGTTCCCAGCATGCAAATCAAATGCCCCACAAATGCCTGAATTCTATTTCTTGGGCTAAACCAAGTGCTTGGCCTCTGCAGACAACTGCACATACACACACACACACACACACACACACACACACACACACACACACACAGAGAGAGAGAGAGAGAGAGAGAGAGAGAGAGAGAGAGAGAGAGAGAGAGAGAACTAAAAGTAAAATCTCTTATTAAAAAAGAAGGGGACAATGAAATGAATTGGCTCAACAGGAAAGACATCTGCAGCACTAGCCTAACAGCCAGAACTGAATCCCTGCAACCCTCATAGAAGGGAGAAAGATAAGGCTAACCCCATCAGCCTGACCTCTATGTGTCATACATAGCACATACCCAAACACATAATAATAAGGAAGAAGTTAAAATCATCAGCAGAAGCTTACAGACAACAGTGGAATAAAAACATTTGATAAAAGAAAAGTAAATCAGCAATGGATCTGACTAGTGGAGTTCAGTTACCAACAGATAGGAGAACATATAAGGAATAGAAAGTAAAATAAATTTAGGATTTAGAATGGGGTAGAGTGAATATTCACTGTTAACACCAATGAAAATAAGGAAATCAGAGAAAAGGAAGAAACACTTGAAATAAATGACTAGTATTAGCTTCAAGGAACAAAGTAAAGGGATTAAACTCTCCTCTAAACATGCATGCATGAGGCAGAGATAAACAGAGACATTTAAAATTTTGTGTGTTTTTTTTTTTTTTTTTGGAAACCTCAAAGTCCACTTCTAGGGCCCAACTCCTACAAGGTCATACCTCCTAATTTTCCTAAACAGCTCCACCAACTGGCGACCAAGTATTCGAGCACAGGAGCCTGTGGAGCTCATTCTCATTCAAACCACTATCATGATCAAAGATTGCCAGTAAAAGAATAGAAGAAGAAATAACAAATAGGGGGAAAAATTAGCAATGTTACTACTGAATAAGGTGGGATTTAGGGATAAATCATTCAAACAGAACAAAACGTGAAATTAAATATTGATGGAAAATAAAATTTATAAAGCATTTTTAAAAGTGAAACCAATTCACACCAAACCATACAGTGTAATTCATGGTTATTGCTTTTTCATATAATTTACTTTTCTTGCTATTTTTATTGAACCACAGTATAAAAATCTTCTTTGAAGAAAGTTAATATCTTAAAAATCAATTGCAAGAGGTTGAGAGTTGGTTTAGGGATTGAGAACCTTACATGCCCTTCCTAAGGTCCCAAGTTAGCATCCCTGCAACTACATGGAGGCTTACAACTGTCCCTAACTTCAATTTCAAGGATCTAATGCTCTCTTCTAATCTCTGTAAATACCAGGTCCATACATGGTGCCAGGTACATATATGACAACAAAATAATACCCACCTTATAAAATAAGAATAAATCTAAAACTAATCAGAAGGTAGGTTGGATGCTTTTGTCTCAAAAACACATAGACATTCTTTATATTGGGTAGCTGAAGGGTGGGTACAAATGTACTTTCTGCTCTTGATGAGTTTTCACATTTTCTATGGAATAGAAAAGTTGCGACACCACTGGCAACTTAGGGAACCTCTTCTCACTCTTAAGGAAAGTGTTTTTATAAAGCTAAGCATTTCACTTCATGAGAATTACGTGTTAGAGAGTTTGATGTCTGAATGTTTCTTCTCCGCATACAGCAACCAAATTTCCAAGCCATTTATTATAGGAAACTCTCCTCTATCTTGATGACTTACAACACCCTGATGGTTTTCCTAACAGTGCATCTTTCTGTCTTAGTGTAGATGGCAGACTGAGATTTTGTTAAGTTAAAAATGTGTCATCTCCTGGGATGTTTCCTGCCATCCCTGTTGCTGATGATCCTTATCTTAGGGTTCCTATAGCTTTGGTGAAACACCATGACCAAAGCAAGCTTGGGGGGATATTGTCTCTTCAGCTTATGTTTCCTCAGTACAGTTTTTCACTGAAAGAAGTCAGGGCAGAGACTGCAACAATGCAGGATTTTGGAGACAGGAGCTGATGCAGAAGCCATGCAGGGGTGCAACTTCCTATCTTGCTCACCGTGGCTTGCTCATCCTGCTTTCTTAGAAAACACAGGGCCCCTGATATTTATGTGTGTTTCTTTCCTCGGTGCTTAACTGCTACTATGGCAAGTGTCAGAACAGTGTCCAGTTTCTTCCGCCAATGCTCACTCAACACTAATTCAGCTCCTTTCCCTTCTCAGATAGAACTTCTCTACTTGACTGATGACTTATCTCCAGATGTGTTTCATGCATCTGCTGCTCCAGTTTTCCAAGCCTCTCAATTCTCTGCCCTCACTCTTCATTCTGGATGAGAAGCTGCCTGGTTCCTAAGAATCAGTCAGGGCTTGATTCTGGCACTTGGCACATCAGAACCCTCCTGCAGTTTCATTTATTTTCACCACCGCCTTCTACATGGAATAATTTCATTTTATAACATATAATAGAGCTCTCTTCCCGCTGCTCGGCAGTCAGTACAAAATTAGTTTTTGCCAGCACAGCTGGCTCTTGTGTTCTCAGCCATTACCAATATCAATATCGCGATTTCCTCATTGTTTTTCTTTTATTTAAAATCAATAGCCAGGGCTTACAGTGCACCTTCATGTCTCAGCATTTCAATTAAAATTTCATGTTCATGATTGAACTTGTCTGCATAACTATTGTTTTTTTATAAATACTTATTTAAGTGTCTCTGTGTGTGTTTGGGTGTGCACACATGCACACACAAGTACAGGGGACCATGGAGGCCAGAAGAGAGCATTAGATCTCCTGTGACAGAATTTACAGGTATTTGTGAGCCATTTGACCAAAGTACTGTGAACTGAACTTCTGTCTTCTGCAAGAGCAGTATACACTCTTAACCCTGAACCCACTCTCCAGCCACAATAACTATTGCTTTTAATCTAATTTATGGAGGTACAAACAAACTTTTAGAGAATATAAGTAAATTTTTTTAATACGCAAAATTCAAAGGTGTCAAGATTTCAAAATCAGCCCTAGCTCATCATCCTTCCTCATGTACCTCCTCACATACATCCTTCCTCATGTACTTTCCATGTTGTCACTTTCAGTCTTTTTGGATGCTGATGCAGGAGGATTGCCACAAGTTACGTGTCAACCTTGGCCACATAAAGGGGCATTTTCATCAAATCAACAAGCTGCAAAATTAAATAATAAAGAATTACCTTGTCTGAAGGTTTTGTTCTTGGTTGCTGATGAATTGTGTTAATTAGATGTATCAGTTGGAATTTTGCCAAGACTATTGGTTCCTCTCTTCAAATCTACAGCAATGCGCTGTTGCTGAAGGTAACACCTATGCTGCAGTGATATTTCATTTGTATTTTAATAAATAAAGCTTACCTGAAGATCAGAGAGTAGCACAGTCTCCCTGGTCAGACTTAAAGAACAGGCAATGGTAGCACACATCTTTAGTTCTAGTAGCCATACTGGTTTGCCATTGAAACTGGATGATAGTGGTGCATGCCTTTAGTCCTGTTGGCAGAGGCTGCTCATTCTTTGCCTTTAATCCCAGCACTAGAGAGGAATATAAGATGTGAGGAGAAAGCTCTCACTCACAGTCTCATCCTGAGGGTTCCTGGATGCAAGATTACCATTTTTAGACTGAGATAGAGATGAGAGCTGGTGGCTGGCTACTTTCCTTTTCTTGTCTTCAGGTTTTACCCCAATATCTGTCTGTGAATTTTTATTAATCGGGCTACATTACACAACTCACAGAACATGAAGAAGCTGAGCTGGTGTCTACATCAAGCCGTCACCTTCATGTTCTAGTGTCTTTGGTACAGGAAGGTACTCTGAAAACTACCAAAGGAGACACATACATATAAACTCATAAATTATTTTATCTACAAAGGTGTCCTGCCTGCATGCAAGACATTCTAGGGCAATGATGGCTCAAAGTCTGTGGGAGTAATCAAGCATTATCTGATTTGACTTAAGGCACACTCCATGAGATGGAACCCATACATGACACTTGTTAGCTGACTAAGAACCTGAGACTAGTTAGCACAGGGACCTAGGGTAAAGTGAACATATTACTGTTACTACCTTACCAAGAACAAAACAAAACAAAACAAAACCAGCAATAAAATTACTTTTACCGACATTCTACTACACCCATAGATAAGTACCTCATCAAAAGGGCTTCCTTCATGCAGCAGATGGGAATAAATACAAAGACCGACAGGCAGACATTATGCAGAGAATGAGAGACTTTGGAACACTCCTCACTAAATAAGAGGTTTTTATCAAATTCTTCCCCTCAGGGCTCAGAGAACCACATAAAAAATGAGGCAAAAAGAGCAAAGGGCCAAAGGTATGGAGGATGCTAAGAAAACAAAGTCCTCAATATCAACGTGATCAAAAAGCATATGAACAGACAGAGACTGAGGTAGCATGCACAGGACCTGCATGGGTCTCCATTAGATCCTGTGCATATATATTTTAGCTTTCAGTTTAGTGTTTTTATAAGATTCCTGAATGTACAAATGCGTCTCTGATTCTTGCGCCTTCTCTTTGGCCCTTTTCCTTCCATTTTCTTGTCTAACTCTGACGTGAAAGTTTCTGTTTTATGATAGTTCATTTTATCTTATTTTATTATCCCTTAGAAGCCTGTTTGTTTTCTATTGAGAGACTGAAAGAAAATGGATCTGAACAGAAGAAAAGATGGGAACAAACTGGGAAGAATAGGGGGTGGGAAAACTATTGACAGTAAATATTATGTGAGAAAAAAAAAACATCCATTATCGAGAAAAAGAAACATTTTTAAGGCAATGAAAGAATATGTTCAAACAAACAAACATGTACACAAAAACAAATTTTGTTTGCTGGATATGTCCTCTGGGCACTCATCTTCTGCAAAGATAAAGATCTCTGCACAGATCAGTGTGCCTTAATGACTGAGTATTCAGATCTGAGTTTCCAATTCCTCCATGGCATCTCTGCTTGCAGACCATTATGGTTATCAAAATCCTCAAAGAGAACCCTGCTTTCCCAAGCCTTTCACCCACCACTGGACCCCTCCTCACTTTCAACTTCTAACCTACTGACCTGCAAATGATATTTACTATGTTTCAGGTGAAATTTACCGTCGTTTTTCCTTTCCTAGCCCCTATTTGGTCTCAGGTTTTATCACCTCTACTTGTAACTGTCACTTTTTCCTGTAGCCTCTGTTGATATCTCTTGTCACGCTTTTATCCACTTTGGCCCTCACAACGGACACTTTGAATACTGGCCTTTCTTCAAATGAAAATAATGGTGAATGTTCTGTCTCCCCCTGGTTCTGCAGACGTTCAGTCCCAAAGAAACACACAGAGGCTTATATTAATTATAAATGTTTTGGTTTATTAGTGTAGGCTTAATATCAACTAGCTCTTACAACTTAATTTAACTCATAATGTTTATCAATATTTAGCCACGTGACTTGGTACCTTTATTCAATGAAGCATTTTACATCTTGTGTCCTCTGAGTCTGGGTGATGACTACAGACTGAATCTCTATTCTTTGTCCCAGAATTCTCCTCATCCAGTCACCCTGCCTATACTTTCTACCTGGCTACTGACCATCATAATTTTATTAAATCAATATGAGTGACAAATCTTTACAGTATACAACAGCGTTATCCAACAGCAATCTAGACCTTTTATATTTCTTAACCTTATGCCACATACATTTACTTCGCCCTCTGTTATAACATCATAGACTCTTCCATGTTGCACAATCAATTGTTCCACTATCCATTTGTGGGTCGTGTGTGTGTGTGTGTGTGTGTGTGTGTGTGAAAGAGATGTGGAGGAGGATATGTAAATCCAAGTCTGCTTGGCTTAGAGATAGAGTGAGTTCAGAGGTAACCACTTAGCTCTGGGCTCTGATGGGTTCCAGCTCTGCCTTGGTTTTCCAAAGAGAAGCCTGACACTTGATCCTTGTGTAATCTTGTCCATTGATTTCCCTAGCAATGGACAGGGAAAAAGAGGGGAGGGAGAAATGGAGGTGGGTACTGACTGATTTCCTGCAGGACTGCAATTTTAATTAGGTTGGAACTCTGAATCCCTCTCACTACAGAATGAAAAGGTGTTCAAGAACTTAGCCTTACTTACTTATCCTCTAGTGAATGTCTCCAACACTAGAATAAGTAAATATTGATGTATTAACTTTAGTATTCTGTACATGGTAAAAATTTGATATATGAACCCAACTACAGCTGCAATTTGGCTGCTTTGATAGGCAATTTTTAAATCCTCATCTCCTAGCAGTAATAGTGCACTTTGAAATAAGAAATGGTCAGGATAATGGATTTAATTGCATTATCACTAGAAAATAATTGTGAGCATCTCATTTTCCTGCAACATTTCTGGATAAAAGAGGAAAGTTCATTGTCAGAACAGTAGCTGTGTAACTCCAAACCTGAGGGATATGACTGATTCTCAGAGTGCTGAGGGGTGTACTCTCTTTGCATGGAGGGGTGGGTGAGTCCATGAGTGGTCAGCACGAGGACCTGCAGCAAAGTAGCCCAGCATGGTGGCTGCCACTGAGGAGAGAATGACCGTAACACTGCTGTGCTACATTGATGTCCTGCTATGCACTATATCTACTGGGACTAATGTCTTGGAACCAGCGCCTTCCATCATGCTAATGACAAACATGCCATTCAGCAAATTTGTTAGTCTATGGCAGGTTGCTGAATTACTTCATAACAACTCGACAGTGATTATAATGGCAATAAAATTCCATATTTCCTGGAACTATCATCTGCCTTGCTGAAGATTTGGAAAACACTAGCTTCCTCCTATTCTGAGGCAGTGATGCATCAGAATCTCCCGATTCTGTGCTCTTCGCATCACATGTTATGTCCATTTGTATTTATATATTAAGATATAAACAAAAGCCAAATCTCAAATTTTAATGTATTTACATTTACATACTAATTGCTTCCCAGCTTTATCTGATTTGACTTAGTATTCACGGAAGGCCAAATTTAAACCAAAGGAAAGGCAAGAAAATGCACATTGTAATATTATTTTAAGGAAAAAAATCCTATTAGAAATTAAGGCAGCTTAAAACACATTTGTTAAGTAATAGAGTCTTGAAAATAATAGCCTTGAAGGGGTTTAGTGTAGTTTTTAATCATTTAATTTGAAGGAAAAAGGCAAAGGCAACATTCTTCTTCTTTCCTGCCACACCTCATTTAAAAATGAATTAAAATATTTAATAAAAAAGCATTAAAAATCAAGTAATCTAGAGGTAGTAAATACTTTTGGTGTTTGTATGGAGAAAAGCCCACCAGGGCTAGAACTCATAATCCTCCTTCCTCAGACTCCTGTGTGTAGAGCCACATGGTAAATAGTTCCTAAGCATAAAATCATTGTATGTTACTAAAAAGGCAAGGACTCATAGTTGCAAATTTGAAAGTTTAATAGCTATCTTACCCATAGCAAGGGCTTGCTTGGTATCATCAGTTAAAACCAGCACATGCTGTATGACAGGGGAAAAGTTGAAGATATGAATTTGTTCATTCAAATCAATAAGAAAATGTCAAAATGGTTAGACAACATATGTTGATACAAAGATGAAAATTAAAGTTATAGAGTAAATTTCAAAACTACTAAAATTTTTCTCCATGCAGAAACTGTATATAATTACATATGTAAATTTTGAGAAAATATTCCTAGTAGTGTGATCAGAAAGGTAAAGGGGGCAAACTAGAAGACACTTAAATTTATGCTTTATTACAGAGTGATAAGTAGGTCGTATAAAATGTCAAAAATGTTGAAAATATTTAGTTTCTTTGACTCAATAATTCTAATTTGAGGGAAATAACTAATTAGATATATAAATATAGTGTTAATTACAATCATATTTTCAACTGTAAAACTCACAAAATACCATATATATCTGAAATTGGTACCATGTCAAATACACAATAGTGCATCTACAATATATGAACATTCAGTTATGTTTCCAAAAGTTTTGTTTAGCCAGTAGCAGCAGGGGTTTAAATGGGGACATCACATGTGGTGTGCTAAGTCTTCTCATGTATTAGCTCATATAATTTTCAGAGACTCAAGAAAAGATATCTCTCACTTTTAAGAACAATAATGTTGTTCCCTATGTAGCCAGATTTCTTGCCTGTGGTCATGGAAATTGTGATGCTTGCATAAAGCTCCCAGACAATGTGTGTATAGTCTGCTCTTAACTTTACACAAAACTATCATTGAAGTGTCAATGATTAAAATTTGATCTTGAGACAAATCCATGGTGTTTAGCACTGCAGACATGGTGAGTTCCCACTGAGTGGAAACTTACTGAGGTCTTATTTCTGCCTGGACCAACCCAGTGTGGGTAACCCTTTTCTTGTTGGTGAGGTGAATTGGTCCCTGAAACTAGACCCTAAATCTCTGTCGCTTCCTGGGAATGTTGCATATTTTCCTTTGCTTGTTTGGCCTTCACAAAAATTCCATCATGCTTGTCATTTTGGCCATCTTCTTTGAAAGTCAAGGCTCATGCAGAATGCAGACATGCTAAGATGGGACATGGGAATATGGGGATCTTTACTTATACAATGACTGACATCTGAAGGGCTCCCTTCAGAGAGGGTGAACAGTCATCCTAAAGGAGTGATCAAGTCAGAATGCTCCAAAAACATTAAGTGATGTCCAAATTAAATCAGTGTGACTATCGCTGCCTCTATTGGTGCTTTAGAGTTTTTAAATAAAAGAAGCTATTTTGGTATTGTTCTTGATCTGTTCATGATTTATCTGAAAACCTGTCTTTCAAATTTCAAATATATATATATATATATATTTTTTTTCAACATTTGGACAGAGAATGTGTTTGACCGTGTGACTGTATTAATATTTCCTCTATATATAGCCTATACCAAAATAGCTTGATGTCCTTATTTTCACCTTTAGAAACAAGAAATTGGGGCAAGGTCACACTCTCTTAAGTCTAAGAAGTGTTTTTTTTTTTTCTGTTTGCCTCTCTCCTTCCTTTAAATGCTTTATTATGGGAAGGATTACCACATGAATAATTGAATTTATTGAATGTACAAAGCAGAGATGAGTAAATAATCACAGGCATAGCTCATTTTTATTTAATGCACGAGCAGCTGTGGGGATTTGGTGATCACCGATGCTGTCTTTTTGCTTCTTTCTTGTAGTTTTAGTGCACTGCAGACGTGGTGAAGACACATCAGCTGCTCTTCCTTGTCAATTCCCGTCTGTTGGTCTCAGCACCCTTGGAGATAGAGACTATGGCTTTCTGGGCTAACACTCATTCAGAAAGAGTATGAATGCCAGCACAGAACATGGAAATATTACCACATAGCAGCGTCCCATTTCCTTATAGATATGGTGTAGAGATTAAACAGTTGATGGCCAGGGAACATACCCTCCATATTTACTTTTGAACTTGGCTAGTTTATTTGACATTTTATTAATCTGCACTCCAAAGAAAGATTTTGACTGTATTTATTCGTTCTTTTGCAGAACAAAAAAAATGAAACTTTGATAGTAAAAAATGAGTCCTACTTATTTACAGGTAGTTATTAGGAGTAAATTATAGGAAAACCAACCTACAATCCACAGTCCCAGAGATAACAAGGAGGGCCCAAAGAGGGATGCGTGGATTTCCCTGAGAAGAGATAGTATCTCCTGGGTAAACTGGGGATGGGAGTGGGTGAAATGGAGGGATGGGAACTAGATGGAACAGGTTGGGCAGGCTGGGTAAAAGGGGTGGGTTGGAGGCAGGATGGAGAGGAAAAGTAACACAAGAGATGTCTTGATGGGGGGCATTTCATGATTACGGAAAGCCCTGGTGCTAGAAAACCCCCAGAAACCCACAAGAATGACACCAACTAAGACTCCTAGCTGTAATGGAGAGTGTGCCTGAACTGGCCATCTGTAAACAGATTGGTCACCTCCCTAATCACCATCAGAGATACTCTATCCAGTAACTGATGGAAGCAGAGGCAGAGATCCACAGATGAGCACTGCGCTGAGCTCCAAGAAAGGAAGGAGAAATTATATCAGTCAGAGGGCATCATGATAGGGTACCCACAGAGAAAGCTGACCTGAGCTCAGGGAATTTCAAGAATGCTAGACCAACACTCAGGGAGCTTTCATGGGACTGACTGAGTCTTGCTGCCTGTGTGTGACAATTCTGTAGCTTGGTCTCTTAGTAAGGCTTTTAACAGTGAGAGCAGGACCTCTCTCTGGTGCTTAGGTGGCTTTTGGTAACCTGTTCCCCATCATGGCTTACCTTGTCCAGTCTAAATATAAGGGGAGTAGCTCAGTCCTGCCCTAACTTGGTGTGTCATGCTTTGTGTAAGCGCATGGGAGGCCTGACCCTTTCTGAATGGAGATGAAGGGGAAGTGGATGGGGAAGAGGGTGGGTGGGAAAGAGGAGAGGATGAGAGGAGAGGAGGGGCGGAAAATTGGTTGGTATATAAAATAAGTAAAAAAAAAGTTATTTAAACAAAGTGAATGGGTCATCTTTGATCACATACCTTTTGTGAAAATATTTTTAAAGGTCACGTTAAAGTCCTCAAATTTTGGTTTTCTCACATAAACTCTTTTGACAGTTACTACTCTGTAAAATGTGCTGTCTTCTGGGGTTGTCTCCTTTCTGCAGACCCTAATGTGCGTGTCTCCCTCCATGTTCTCAGCAACCAGCCTCCTGCCCATCTTCAGGTCAAGGCTGTGTCAGCTTTCATTCCCTGGAAACCTCTTAGTGATCTTCACTACATTCCTCATAAAACCCAGAGATTTTGCTGCTCTTGCAACTTTTTTTTCTTATAACCAAGTGGTTTTCTTTAAATAATTTACTGACAGTGTTTGGAAAAATCATACTATTAGAGTTGTGAATTTTTTATGACTATGGAACTTTAGAAAGAAAGAAAAAAATTGAATTTTGATTTATAAAAGTCCACTCAGAGAAATAAAACATAACCTAAAAAAAGATGAATGCAAATGATAGCCAGTGGTTCTCTGATGAATGACTGTACTGACTCTTCTGCCACCCAAAGTTGTCTATGGTACTTTAGTGATGTGTGTTCTCATGATAATGGTAGCAACTCAGGGCCACTATAGCCTTTACCTTTCTAGGGTCTTTAGACAAACCTGCCTCCTGCTCTGACTGAAACAGAAATAGAATCTTCCGGGAGCTTCTGATATAGTAAAAGTTGGTTATGTATTGGAAAATGTCTGATTCCATTAGATAGAAAATTAAGTTTAATTTTAATTTTGTTTAACTTTCAAAAGCCACCCAGATATGTACGAGTTTGGTGGCTTGAGAAATATTGTTACAGATAATCAATATTTCTTCTTTGTATATCTTTTGTATGATTTGTCTTGAAACTGATCTACTTTAGGTTACTTGAAGCAAGGTTTTTAATTAATTTTAAGTGGTAAACAAACTCTTTATCAGACATGAGTGTGATAGCTTTAAACATTCAAACAAGTAAATTAATGCTTTACCACTTAAGTCTGGAAAAATTTTCTCTCTCTCTCTTTCTCTTTCTCTTTCTCTTTCTCTTTCTCTTTCTCTTTCTCTCTCTCTCTCTCTCTGAAAAGTTGAATCTACCATGATTTATTATTTTCTCAATACTTTTTGTTACATGGATGCAGTAACATGAGGGACATATATACACAGATGAACTAAGAGATTATATAACATATATATATATATATATATATATATATATATATATATAGTTGTAGAACTAGGCTTTACTTTATACATTCAATTCTTGTGTCAAGATATTTGTTTTTTTTAACCACTACTGTTATGGAAATTTTAAAAATCTGTATCTAGAGGTTTTCCCAAATTACGTTTATTTGATCAAAGATCCCGAGGTGCATGCTATTAAGCTTGAAATAATCTTTTTGTGGTATTCAGAGAGTCTGGATTATGATTTTAGGCTATATGACTGATCTTCAATCCTTCTCCTTTCCTGTTCTGATGACCCACTTACTTTCTCTTCACAACTCCCAGCATCCTTACCTTAGGGACGATTCTTTGGAAGGAAGTTACTTCTATCATAAATTTCCTGCCTGCTCATTCTTCATGCCTCAACTCATCCAACTGAGAATTAGTTTGGTAATTTAGCTTCTGCAGGAATCACTGGAGTTCCTTTTATTTCTCTTTGTCCTTAGAGCTTCCCCAGAGCCTGCGATGGAAGGGCCTCGCTGCCTTCAAGAACTGCAGAATACATGTGCCCAGAACTTCTGAGAGTCTCTCCTGCTTTGTATTCATGTTGTTTATTGTGTTTTCTTATTTTGTCTTTTTGATAATAGCCATTCTAATAGGTGTGAGGTAAAATGTCAAGAGGATTTTTTCCTGACCATTACTGATGTTTGTTCCAGGACAGCCAGAGCTACAGAGAAAGACATAACCTGTCTCAAAGAAACAAAACAAAACAACCTATATTTTTGTATTCTGATAGGCACTTTGCCTCTTAGGAGAAGTGTTTATTCAAGTTCTTCAAGTTATATTATTCTTACTGTTGTTTACAATTTCTTTATATAAGTTATCCATTTACCCTGTACCAGATAGAGGTTTCTCAAATCTTTTTGCCAGCGTGTGTTGGTTTGCTGATTCTTCAGTCTACAGATAGTTTTCTTTGATGTGTAGATACTTCTTATTTTGATGAAGTCACAATGATCTGTTTTTTTTGTGTGTGTTTTCCCTTCATCTAAATCCAGATGCCTTGAGAACATGGGTAGCTCTTCTGAAATATTTTATCTTACATTCATGGTCTTTTTATTTTATCCTAATCTGAACTCTGTAGCTCATAACTAACTGATCATCAATCTCTTCTTTCCAGGTGATATTTTTCATGATGTTCACATATTTTGTGGCCCCTGAGGAATAAAGGACACACCAAGGCTTTACCTATAATGAAACTATTCTTTTCTCATCTTGGTGTAGAGAATCTCCTTCATGCCAGGTACAGCCCCACTGTCCTCCTATTGCTGCTCTGCAGATCCACAGTGGCTACCCATTTAAGGCAGCTGTTCAATAGAGCCCCTTTCCTTTGCCCGTGATCATAGGGATTATTAGTGGACAGACAAAGCATAATGCATGAATATAGCTGAGACTTGGTAAAGCTCCAACTTATTAGCAATAATTCTCCAGGAGGAATTGGAGGACATAGTATAGGCAAGGTGGAAAAACAGGACAACAGCTGTCAACTAAAGACAACTTTACAAACTAAAGAAATTTTATTAAAAAGATAAGAGACTTGGGCACTTAATTTCTCAATAGCTGGAGGCAAGGCTTTTCTCTGGGATTCCTGATATCATACTCGTAACAATTCTAAGATTAGTTAAAATTTAGAAGAAATTATTGACAAGTAATGCTGAATATGAATAAATATAGTTTTCTTCTGTTGTGGATATTAGTTAAAATGTGTTCATTTGTTTATGCTGTGGAATATTTGTTTAATGTTGGAAAGACATGTTGCATTCCTTTGTGTTGAGTTTGTTTGACTCTGTAAAGCTCAGTTATTTTTCTTGCCTAAAAGATTGTTCTAATAAAGAACTGAAAACCAATACCTAAGCAGAGAGAGAAATGGTTGGGGCTGCCCAGCAGAGAGAAAAAACAGAAGGAGAAATCTAGGTTCCAAGATAAAAGGGAGAACCAATAAAATGAGAATGAGAGAAGGATGCCAGGGACGAGCTACACAGCCACCCAGCCAGCCACAGAATAAGAAGGAAAGAAAAGAATATAGAATAGCAAAAGCTAAAAGCCCACAGGCAAAAAGTAGACAGAATAATTTAAGCAAAGTTGACTAGAAATAGGCCAAGCTAAGGTCAGACATTCATAAGTAAAATAATCTCCATGTATTTATTTGTGAACTGGGTGACAGGTCCACACGTGAGTTAAAAAAAAAAAAAGAAACAAAGAAAGAAAGATAACAAAAATTACAGTCTTCCTTCCATAAGTAACAAACTATATACATTTTTAGGTAAGGAGGTTCAGTTGCCGTCAGTAAATCATACAGCTTAAAAGAACAAGACCAAAAAATTGCCTTCACTTCAACAAAACTACTACAATAATTGATGTTATTGTGAAAAAATCATTTTAAAGAAATGCTTCCCACAAGAGCTATGGGATATCTAACAAAAGCTGCTGTGCCAGACATGAAAAACATCCACTGGCATTGATGGTCAGAGGTTGAAGTGAGTCCCAAAATCATAGAGCTACTGCTGCTGCTGTTGGCTGCCTCTGAATTTAAGGTATGACGATATTGCTCAAGACACTACATTCTTTAGCCATGGGACTCAGAATGTTAGAGCTTTACTGGACCTGAAAGCCTCCTTCCTCTGTCTAGTTTGCATAACACCAGAGAGTACTATTCAAGCTGCCAAGAGAAGGACACAATCAATATTCCTATCCAGTTTTCATAACTATGAGCTAGACTAGCAGCATGACAGGATATCTATAAATCATAGTAATGAGACACATATCTTGGTGATAAGCAATAGCTGTCAAGTTAGACTTGAGGCCTCTTCAACATAAGAGAAATTTTATGTATATTATAACCTAGACAAATATATGGGACTGTTGAGATCCAAATTTTTAGAAGAGACTCTACTGTTACTATTAGACCAGCATAATTTCTAACTATAGTCTAAAACTTACACCAACATGAAATGTGGCTCTTGCCCTCATCAATAAAGCTTCCCAATAAAGCAAATGGAGACCATTGTAGAGAGCGACAAATAGTCATAATGCAGGAATCAACTGTTAGTGGGATACGTATCCCTATCAGATATATCTGCAACACAACTCATTCATCTAAGGCTCAGGGACCATCACAAAAGAGGGCTGAAAGACCGGAAGAGTTAGGACAACAATGAGGGCCCTAAGAGACATACGCAAATCTAATCTACATGGGAAGTAGAAAAAGACAAGATCTCCTGAGTAAATTAGGAACATGGGAACCATGGGAGAGGGCTGAAGGCGAGAGGAAGGGAGGGAAGCAGGGAAAAATGTATAGCTCAATAAAATCAATAGAAAAAGAAAAGAATGATGGTTAAAAAAAAGACTGGGAGGGTAAAGGCTTCCTAAAAAGGAAATAAGCAATGACTATATTAATAGGCATGCTGAGCAAAATGGGAAATCTCGGGGGACCCTAACTCTAGACAAACAGCTACAGGCAATGATGATTGTTAAGAGAGAGTTAGACTCTCCCAGGAATGAGCCCCCTAATTCTTTATCCAATTTAAAGTGATTGGTTCTGAAATCATATACACCCAATTCACACTATACTGACTCAACAGTTTATATTTGTATAGATTTATGCATGTCTCTAACAATAAAAAAGGAAAATAAAAATACATAAATAAATAAATTTAAAATAAGAAAAAAGGAAAAGGCCGTCTATTTTAAAAACTAGTAAGGAGGAAGCATAGAGAGGGGACTGGAGGGATGAAAAAGAAGGGGGGAGTTATATTTTAATTGAAACATTCACAATTAATAAAATTCTACTTGGAAAATTGAACTAGCTTGAGGTTAAGCAAAGGACTAGCTGAAGGGCACACACCTGCCTTTAAAAGAGCAGCACCGTGTGTTGCTGGGGCAGAACTGGGCATGGGTGGGGCCAGCAGTGGTAATAGTTCCTTTTAGTGCGCTTCTCTTTCTTGGCATGAGGTAGTGATTCACTTCTTGTCTTCCCTGAGCTTAGATGTGACCGTGAAACTTGCTGAGACTGTTGACAGCCAAGCATCATTGGCCTGAATCCCTAATGGTCCATTCCCCATGCTCTTTCCTGTGCTGTGACAGCTAGTTCAGAAGGCAGATGTACCATCAGCTTAGGGGGCATGAAGCAGAGCTCAGCACTGACTGGATTGCTCTGGTTTGAGAAAGAACTCAAGGTTTCTTTTTTTTTTTTAAAAAATAGTGTTTTTCATTAATTCTTTGAGATTCTCTATAATGTACTTTGATTTTATTTTCCCTGTGACTTCTCCCCTCAGATGCACCCTCACCTCACTACCCACTTGATTTTATTCTTTCTATTTCTTAGCTATTGAGGCTTTGAAGTTATCTGCCACTCTATTATAATGTGACTGACCATGTTTGGTACACCTGAGAATAGTTACACTCAGTACTCTCACAGGGGCAACTGAGCTTAAAGAAAAAGACAGGCACTCTTGCATGTTTGTAGGGGAAGGGAGACAGAGAGACAGATGTAGAAAGAGAGACAGAGAGAGGGGGACAGAGACAGAGGGACTGACTGTAGAAACTGAACAGAAGGATCACACCCCTTTCTGGAAAATGATGCTGTGTTTGGGAAGGAGAATTCAGAATGGGCTGCTCTTCAGAAACATCTGTTTCCTTTCTCCAGGATTCTGGGATTGCAAAAAATAACACGGTTTAAAAGGTTAAAGGAAACTTCCTAGGGTAAAGGACATGGTTAAAAGGAACTAAAAGAGAGAAAAAACCTCCAGGCATTAAGAGTGCAGCCGTGGAGTAGAAATCTTTGGAGGATATTAAGGTAGGAGGATGAGACTAAGGAGAAAGTAAAGTGTCTCCACCAACCAGCTGCTACTTCCTTCATAGAGATGAACAATGTAGATGAACAAATTCCTTTCCAATAAAATGTCATCAAATTTGACAATTTAAAAAGATAGTATGTCATCTTTAAGGAAGATATGCGGTTTTTTAAAAGGTCAAAAGTGTTCTTGCTTGATTATATAAAGACGATGAAGATTACATAAAGAAGCAAATGTTAGGATTTAATTGGTGTCTGAATGTTTTGTCTGCATATATGTATGCGCATTGCGTGTGTGCCTGATGACCAGAGAGGCAGGAATATGGTATCAGGTTGTCTGAAACTGAAATTCAAGGTGTTTGTGAGATGCCTTGTGTAGGTACAGAGAAAAACCCTGTTCCTTAGGAGGAACAGTAAGAAGTGGTAACTGCTGATCCATTTTATCAGCTCCAAAATGTGTGAAAATATCAATATAATAAGCTTATTGGATATTAATTAAATCATATAAATAAAAATGCTTGTTTTTAGACAATGTCTCACTATGTGGTTCTGGCTGACCCTGCACTTGATGTGTAGACAAGACTGGCTTTTGACCTTATGGAGATCCACCTGCATCTACTTTCTGAATGTTAAGATTAAAAACACAGGGACGGAGTGAAAATAAATCAAAAATAAAGGGAAAAAGATTAGAAACACAGGGACCACAATTGGCCAGGAAAAATTTTAATGTACGTGCATCAAAATAAAAAATATGTTTACCTATAGATATAATTATTTTACAGAAAGGGATTTCTAAGTTGTATACCTTCCAAATAGGTGCTAGATAAAGTGTGGAGCCCAAAGGACCTCGTGAAGCATTAAATATATCAAATAATGATTTCACATAGGGGTCCTGGCCTCAGACGGCTGAACTGTTATTTATTTCACATCTCTGTGAAACCAATGTGAGATATCCTCTGTGCATCTCAGTATTAACACAATACCAAAATTGAGAATACAAAACAAACAGAAAAATAAAAATATTAACACATTTAAAGAACTCAAGAAAACTCAACTGAGCATTAATTATGAGGAAAGTGAGCTACATTTTCAGATTCTATATATTAGAATCATAGCTGTTATAATGTTTGAGGTCTTTAAAACACATAACTGGTAGAATGCCATCCCCAGTAAGAAAATACATATGAGGGCTGTTCTCATAGGAAGACAAATATTCCTGCTCTGGGTGGTTTTCTTGATCTAGTCAATGGAAATGTACGTAAGTAAGTACAAAAAAAAAACCTGTGGAAATGTATAACTGTAATTGAGGTCAAATGGTTTTCAGCATTAAAACTACATTTATCTTTTGTACTGTCTATAAAAAGACCAGATTAGTTGTTTGGCCACAATTAAAGTAACATAGTAAAGGAACAGACTAACTCTGCTGGAAAGTAAAGTCAATAAACTGTGGACAATGTTTTTTAAAGTAATTTTCCATGCCTAGGCTTGCTGGTAAAAGTCTAACGAAAGCCTTGTAGGCAGGAGATTAAGGAGGAAGCATGCACGGAAGAGTTGAGTATGTATGTGTCCCGGATACCTTGTCATATTCCTTGCGGGGGGGGGGGCAACTTGCTTCTTATAGGCTCTATGTTTATGAAAATGAGATAGGAACAGGGGATAAAATCCAGACCTTGCATAGGACAGACACTGCAGTGAAGCTAGATTAAGAACTTTTTTTTTTCTACAGTGTTCCTTACTATAGGTAGTCTGGGAAACATGAACGGTTGGTATTCCTATCCATGAAGCAGAGCAGTAAGCTTGTGGGGGCGGGAGAGTGACAGTTCCTGAAGCAAGGGCCAGTCTTGCTAACAGAATCAGTATGCACGCATTTTCTTCTCATCACAACACAATTAAGTTAGCAAGACCAACAAAAAAGATTAACTGTCTACTTTTAAATTTGGATTACGGAATTAATTAAAACCTTACACCTTTAGTGATTAAAACTCTTATGAAATTAAAGATAGGAGAAAGCTTCCTGTCATAGCTACTAAAAACATCACATTTCTTTAGATAGGGCAACGAGACAGCAATTTAAATTTCAGTTTAAAACACAAACAGATATTAAATAACTAAGAAAAACTTGATTAATGACATGTAAAGCCTCAGTAGAAAAATATTAAACTAATCCTAAAGAGCCTGCAAAGTGTGTAGACAGACCTGGGTCCATATGCAAATGACATCCTCTTAAGTCTCACCAAAACTGCAGACACCATGTGATCCAATTGAAAAGCCCAACAAATGTGGTCCACCTGAACTGAAGTTTTCACTAATCCTAATAGAAGAGCAGGGACCGAAGAATATGAAAAATCATTTGCAAATACAGGATGGGTGTTATTAAAACACCACAGTGCCTTTCTCTCTGAGGCAGACCTTGACATAGAAGTAAAATGCACAAAGTATGGGGTGCAGTATGTGAAAGACACTTGATGGGGTAGATATTGGTAATGCCAACACTACAGAGGTTGCTGGAGGCTCATGTGTTCAAGGTCACCCTGGGCTACATAGGGACACCCTATCTCAAAAACTGAACTATAGAAGATACAAGCTCACAGATAAACACAAGGGAAATGAGAAAGGTTAAGCACCCCAGGCTTGGCTCTTCAACAAAAAGGATGCATACCTGTGTTCCACATGGAAGGCTCAGAATGGATGTAGTTAATATCCCGATGATCTGTGATGTCTATTGGGCCTGGCTACATCCGAATCCTCCAGACTATTATGTTTATCCCAAATTCTTTTTCCCAAGACCTTTATCTGGAGCATTGCTTCTCAGACATAGAACCCATCCTTAGGAAGATGTCACATGTATGTTAAAGCTTGGTGACTTCTATGCTCACTATATAAAATGAGACCACACCAGACTATAGAATCCATCCTCTTTGTAGAGGTCCCACGTACTTTGTAAAAAAGTTTTGATGTAGCCATGCCTTAAGCTTTATTGTACACAAGAGATTGAGATAAATGTAACTAGGAAGTTTATTTTTCTAAAACTGTACTGTACTTAAATATGTCCCACTGCCCACTGTCAGACTCTAGAAGTTCGAGTCAGCCCAGCTAATTAACCCATATTGAATTAGATTCTCTTCTTTTATTTTGTGGGCTATTCCTCTGTTGACTGTAAGCATTGGAAGGTACTGCCACCCTACACTAAACAAAAGCAACCAAAGAAGAATGAGTAGGAACAATACACATAAAAGAAAATGAATGTGTTTCATAGACACATATACGTCATCCGGAGCTCTATTATGAATTAGATAATAGCGGCATACATTGCAACCACAATGAGAAACATACACCGACAGAGCAAACAAGATATTTACAACCATGTTGCTGTTATGTGCTGTTAGGTATATGGGATACAGGACCTCTTCTACAGTGCTAAGCAGTCACACACATTTATAAAATAATTATGGAGATATATGTTCAGACTGTGTCATTTAAATTGTGCTTTGCTGAAATTTAGACATTGGGGCTCAGTTTATAGGATAGAGAAAACTCCATGCTCTGTTAGGTACATAACAACTATTTTATCAAATATTTAAACAGTGCAAACATGGATACAAAGTAAATGTTGCTAAACAGAGTAAATAAATGAACTGTGCTCTGGATAAATAAAAATGTACATATACTATTGAAACATACATAGAAAGAAACAACCTCAAAACCATAATATACATTTTTTAAGAGAAGCCAAATTCATATGCAGTAGTTTGAGATGAAATAACCTAAAGTCATAATAATACTTTCTTCGGAGCAATGGGTATGAATCAGGGTAAATGAGTCAACTGAATTTTTAATTTGTAACTTGTTAGTCCATTTACAGACGTTTCTCCTTAATTCATGTCTGAAGAGTTCTTTTTACAAAATAATGTATCATGCTCTTTCTTGCTCTGTTGCCAGAAAGTAATTGATAAAGTCATATTTATTTATTACATAAAGCATGATATTTTAAGACGTTGTAAATTGTGAAATGTTTAGGACTAGTTAATTAAAATATATAATGTAACCTTAAAGGCTTATTTTCTTTGGAGAAAACAGTTAAGATTTATCTTCTTAGTGATCTTCAAGAATATTAGTATATCATTATTTTATTGCTCTTACTATTATTATTTGTTTGTTTTCTGATGTTTTGTTTTGTTTGGGGCAGGCTGGCACTCTCTTCCTCTCTCTGGCTCTAGCTGCCCTGGACTAAACATAATGAATCATCAGGGAATGAAGGTTAAAGCAAGCCCCCTTGACTTATCCCGAATAGTATCATTAATTACTAGCACATATATTATTGTTAATTACTAGCACATTTATTATTATTAATAATTAATAGCACCATGATATATTAATAGCACCAAAATATATATTGATATATTTTTCTCCTGCTGAACTTTTGTAGTGCTTAACCAACATGTTTTAAAAACTCTGGACATACACCCAGACTGTAGTAAAGATCATTTATTGTCTTCTATGAATTCAGTATTCCTAAATTTCACACATAGGTAAGATAATGGAAAATTTGTCTTTTTGTGTTCAGCTCATATTGTTTGATATAGTGTTTTCAAAGTTCATCCATATTGTTGCAAATGACTATATTTTTAACTAGTATTTATTTATATTACATTTATGAAATGTTCCATATGCATAATTCTTTTGAATTTATTCATTGATTGACACTTATGGTGATTAGTGTCTTGGATATTGTGAAAAATACTTTAAGAAAGATAGGGAGAGAAAGCTATCTTTGATGTACTGCTGTCATTTGCAACTTTGGGTCTTTTTGTCTATCTTTTAACTGTCCTTATTCATTCTTCAAAGGGGATTTCAGGATCACCTGGACCATGGAGTAGAGGCATCTCTTTTTGAGAGGAACATCCCTACTGTTTACTGCAAAGGCTACAACCAAAATTATTCAAGGTTTCTTTTTTCTCCAAGTCCTCACCAGTATTTCTTCCAGTATTTCTTATTTTGTCTTTTTGATAATAGCCATTCTGATAGGTGTGAGGTAAAAAGTCAAGGGAATTTTCTCCTGACCATTATTTGTGTTTGCTCCAGGACTGCCAGAGCTACAGAGAGAGACATAGCCTGTCTCAAACAAAACAAAACAACAACCTAATTTTTCTATTCTGATAGGCACTTTGACTCTTAAAAGTGTTTACTCAAGTTCTTCATATTATATTGTTCTTGCTTATGTTTACAGTTTCTTTGTATAAGGTGTCCATTTACCCTGTGCCAGATAGAGGTTTTACAAATCTTTTTTTTCCAGCCTGTGGGTTAATGTGCTGAATCTTCAGTCTACAGATAGTTTTCTTTGATGTGTAGATACTTCTTATTTGGATGAAATCGCTCTGATCTATGTTTTGTGTTTTTTCCACTGTTTGCAGTTGTCTATGGAAATGTTATTAGCCAAGCTTCCTTCATGGGGTTCCTCATCTTTGTTTTCCTCTAGTATTTCCATAATTTCAATTCTCAAAGTCTTTAATAAATTTGAAATTAACTTTTGTATATTAGTATGAGAAGGGAACTAGTTCCATTTTGCTTCTCACCCAGAGTCAATATGGATCCACTTGCTATCCTATTTCCCCATTAATATTTAGTCAAGAGCTTATTAAATTCTATTGTATATTATTGACATATCTCTAAAAATGTAAGCTCACGGTAGATACATAGATATATTTCTGAAATCTTTTTTTTTTTTGGTCTGTGTGTCTTTTCTATGCCATTACCATTTTGCTGCTTGGTGATGATAATACAGTTATATCACTTGAAGTTTCAAAGTGTAATAGTTCCAGCTTTGTTCATTTTATTCAAGAATCCCTTGGCTATTTGGGGACTTTCCTAGTTCCACACAAAGTTTTGGGTTATTTTCCTATTTTAGGGAAAATTATTGTGGTTTTTATTGAGTTTGTATTCTGTCTACCATGGTTTTATTCTCACCATATTTGTCTATTGTGATTTTTATTGAGTTAACAATATGTCTTCATTTATACTTTGTATAAATGAAGTTTGATGATATTAAATCTCTCAATGCTGAGAAAAGGATATCTCTGCACTTATTTGTGTCTTCCTCAAGTATTTTAATCAAAGAATCAACATCAACAGACAATAAAGATGCCTGTATCTCCACTTCTGTGGTGTCACTGTTTGTGTTTACCAAAATTTAAAAACTTATTAAAATGCCCATAAGTAAATGAATGGATCAAGAAATGTGTTGGATATATATGTGTATATGTATATATGAACATGTATGTGTGTATGTATATGTGTATATGTATGTGTGGCTATATATACATACATATATGCACATATAAAACATATGTGGATGGTTAGAATCTATATATACAGTTATATATGTGTTTATATATGTTTCTGTATATATATATATATATATACACACACACACAGTGGGGGTATTACTTATTTATACAGAAGGGTATTTATTTTATTTTATATGATATATATTTCTTACCATTCACCACTTTGGATGCATGTAAGGCAGGCCTTTTTATTACTTTCTGTTCATAAGGTGATGCTGCATAACACTTTCCATACCTAATGGGTTTCATCAGAATATTTGTTGTTGTTTTTTTTTTATCATGTTACCTTTGCCATCACAAATATTAAGCCTTAATATATTACAGATAATTTCGTGCTATTTGTCTGTAGCTTACCTAGGTTCTGGAAGAGTGTCAAAGCTTTACAGTTTGCTATTAAGTGTGTAGAAATTCCTATTGTATGTAATTCCAAACAACTGCTAATTTCAATACAGCATTTTGAGTTTTCCATTAATAGCAACGCTAGAGCTTCTTCGCTAACAATACAAGAAATTAATGTGTATAAGCAAATATTGAAACCAATTATATTCTATAGAGAAAGATTGAGTGTGCATGAGTGTATGTATTGTTTGTGTGTGAATGTGTGTGGGTGTACGTGTACACACGGAAGAGTAGTCATGCCTCTGTTATGTAATCAAAACTTGAAATTGATATGCTGAACACGCTTTAAAACACAGACTATCTGGACTGTGACTGAAAAAGCATGGGATAAAACCGGACTCTCTGATCATGGCGAACAATGAGGACTGATGAGAAGCCAAGGTCAACGGCAAGGGGTTCTGATCCTACTTCATGTTCCGGCTTGGTGGGAGCCTAGCCAGTTTGGATGTTCACCTTCCTAGACATGGATGGAGGGAGGAGGACCTTGGACTTTCCACAGGGCAGGGAACCATGACTGCTCTTTGGATAGTAGAGGGAGGGGGAGAGGAGTGGGGGGAGGGGGAGGGAAATGGGAGGCCTGGAGGAGGCGGAAACTTTTTTTTCTTATTCTCAATAAAAAAAACACAGAGACTAGTAGCTGTTTCAGATTAAAATCTGCAATTTAGTAACTGTATGATAGATGCTAAAATATGTTGTGTTATTACTCTCTTGACATTTTACCTACTTATTTTGAATTCTTATAGCAGTATAGGATTTCACATAACCCTGTTACTCCTGCAGTTAGGAAAGCAGAGGCTATTCCCAGCTGGCATGCACACCATTTTTCTTGTGGATTTTTGTCTGCCACTCTCCTTAGAGACTGTAAGAGGACAGTGCTGACCAAAAGAAAGTACTAAAAGACTCATGTAATAGCTTTAGTTGCCAGAGAGAGAATAGCTTAAGTTTCTAAATTAAAGACAAGATGTATAATTTATTGAAATTGTGTGGAGAAGGGGAAAAAGACTAAATTAGCAAATAATGAGACTACTGACAGAATGGAGCTAAGGACAAAGTTGGAGTTTAATAAAAGTAACAAAGGTTTGCTATATACTTCTAACTCCTGGATGCCCCAACAATGGGGTTTGCTTTCTTCCAGGTAATGAAATTATAATGGCACATGCAAACAAAGGGCGGGACCAGGTATACAGGACAAGTGGCCACTACCTGGAGGCATTTATAATATAAGGAAGATGATGAACCATCATTTGAGTTAAATATAAAAAAGATAACAGCCTTGTGAGAGAGGGCCTCTGTTTACTTACTACTTCACCTAATGTCCCAACAGATAAGGCAGACAGGTGGTCTTCTCTGTAAACTGTGTCTTAATGTCCTTCTACAGAAGTTGAAAAAAATGAGAACAAGGACCTAAGACACAGACAATACAAGCAGTTGTTTCAGAGATCGGGAACTGGTATATTTATAGCAGCTTCTCCTTAAAATTCTCTCTCCACTTTGTTTTGGCTCTGTTTTTGTCCCCATGGAGTAATAGAATTAGAGGTTGAGTCAGCAGTACAAACCCTGGGGGTCTTGTTTTCATTTTCCTTCAGGAGTGTTTTGAGTTCCTGTTTTTCTTTCTTCATTCAGTAATATGTTGCCTAATCTGCTTGAATGTGTGTCATTTCTAAAGACTGTTGTACATCTGAGCAGCACTGACTGAACTTGGTGGACCTTACCATAAAAGGTTATGAAACTGGGAAGGGAGATGTCTATGAAGAATCCGAGAGGGGAAATTAGTGGTAGACATGATCATACGTAGTTGTATATAAGATAGAATTCTCACATCCTCACCTGACATGGCTTACATGTGTTCAAGTGCGTCCTGGGGGTTGTTTGTGTTGTCCATTTCTCCTTTGGACCTGAAGCTAAAAAGATGGTCATGATTGTAGTTGTTATTGGTCAGAATGTGGCTTTAAAGGGTGAACCTTGCACTCTGGTGAGGAGCCAGACCATGCCTTTCATACAGGTCAGTGACTTCATCCTCAAGTTCCTACACAATGCCTGTCAGAAGTATATACAAAAAGCTTGCAGGAAAGCAGATATCCATACGGAATAGTAGGCCACCAGACAGTCCAAAAAGACTGGTGTCAGAGAAAGCAAAGTAAAGGAGACAGACTTTGATCATTTCAAAGTCAAGAATGCAAAGAAAATTAGGAACAATAAACATGCAAAAAGTCAAGAAACTTCAAAGAATGGCTACCCTGAAAGCTTCTCCCAAAGAATTTCCCATTGCTAAGGTTGCCATTGCTGGTTCAGCAGTTGCTGACACTAACCCTAAAGATCCAACCAAGTAGGTGTCAGTGCCAGGCAAGATCTGTGGCCCAGAAGACTGAAGACCAGAAGGTGGTACCTCCTGAAAATGTCAAGAGGGTCAGCAGAACCCAGCCCAGAAATTACCTGCTCCAAATGCAGCTGGACACAAACGTGGGACTACATAAAGGCATAGAGGCTCTTTTTTTTTTTTACATGTTGGGAAAAATAAAAATTTTCTATTAAAAAATACAATTTATAATTTACTATGGAAAGAATAGAACCCTAGCAGATCCTATGAAACACTATGAATGCAGAGAGCAGGGATGGCGGTCAGAGGCAGCTGCTCACTCATGTGTCTTCCAGCATTGCTTCAACATAGCACTTGAAATGCAAAACAAAAATATTTTTAAGGAAGCAAAATTTTATGCCTCTATTTGAAGGAAGCACAGCCATATGATTTTAAAAATTTTTTAAATTATAGAACTTTTTATAGTGTCCTCTGACCCGTTTTTGTAATCTACATGCTTCAACAACTGGGATCCAGTAAAAATCCAGTATAGCAACTCAGTTTTCCAGAATTTTATCCAACATGTTAAAACAACAGCGAGAATATAATAATATAAATATAATACTAAGGCTCAAATGGCAGGCTTTCCATGTTTTTCACTTCACAATAATACACCCCCCCCCACACACAAACATTTCAGAGGCATGCCGTCACTCAGCATGGTGAAGTAGGTAGCAGTGGATATATTGAAAATAATTTTGATAAAACAGAATTAGTCAGGTTTCACCACCACTAAAATTTACCTAACTTTTAAGCAATATGACAGAGGAAAAAGTTAGATGTTACAGCTTCCCCTGTCCCAAAGAAGACAGAAAATGAAACATATGAATTTGGTAGTCTTTAGTGGAGATTAATGAATTCCCAATAGATTTTATAAATGCAACTTTATTATGTTATTGAAATCTATGAAAAATGGTGGGAGAAAAACATACTTCCAATTATAAAAATGTGGAAAGAAATATGTGAGAAAATAAAATCAAAATTTCATTTTTCTATGTTGAAACAGCATAAATGAGATTAACACCTTGAAAGTAAATCATTTACTGTTACTAAATTTGTAGTAAACTCTCATGTCATCCAGAAAAAAATATTTCTAATAAAGAGAGAAAACAAGACCCGTGATACAAAACACAGTGACAAAATTAGTCACTGAGGTCTCAGTGAAATATTAAAATAGTGATGAGTATAAAAATAACTACTGCAAATAATAGCATGAAATTAAAATTATTTGCAAATTATACAGCAAGTCAATTAAATCATCCTAGGAATGACATTAATAAGATCCTCACTTATAAAAGATCTATTGGGAAATTTTATATATATATGTATGTATCACAATGTAAAATTTCATATAATAGCCTTCCACTTAATAACTTATTACTAACTTAATTAATGTACCATGAAATAATGTTATCCAGAAATATGTTGGTCAAAAGTAATTTTCTCAAATGTAAAATCTCACAGCAATGAAATTCATAATGGTTTTGCCTCCTAATAAACATACATTTGAATTGTGATCACAAAGGAAGTTTATTTAGGTGCTTTAAATTCTTCTGTTTGCATTTTCCTAGTACGGTTTAATTCTATTTTTTATTGTTATATATTAGATTTCTGTTTTTGTTTCAGTGAGAAAAGAGAAGAAAGGGGTGTAGATTTGGACAGGTGGGAAGGTGGGGAGGATCTGGGAGAAACTCAGGGAGGAGAAACTATAATTAGAATATATTATATGACAAAATATTTTCAAGTTAAAAAAGCACTGAAAGTATCCTAATAAGAAATCTAGTACATATTTCAAGTCTGAATTCTACAGAGTGTTCAAGATTAACTGATAGCAACCTTCCTCAAATTCATTCAAAGTTTTCTTGACATGAGGCTGCTTTACTAATTTAATAGCTAGTTTATCCCGATATCAAAGCCAGACAGGAAAACCAAAGGGAAACTTCAAAGTCATATCAGAAATATAAAGAAAATTAAGTTCACATTTTAAAAGCCAATTATTATTATCAATGATTAGGAATGCAAGTATGGTTTAACATTCACAAATTCAAAAGTTACTACATTAACCAGAAGGAGGGAGTCATAAATTATATTCTCATCTTAATAGTTAAAATTATTGACAAAATCCATATCCATTAATTAAATTACCAATAAAAACTACCAATGGTTAGGTTAAAAGGAATGTATGCCAACTCATGAAAGATACATGCCATATGATACAAATCCAAATAATATATTATTCAGGGATGCAAAACCAGATTCAGCCAGAATAAAATAATTCCCAGTATCTTCACTGTGCTAAACACAACAGAAGTCCTAGATATTGCAGTTATGCAAGAAAGAGATGCCATCCAAGTAGGAAATAGAAACCAAATGTCTCAAATTTATATAGAAAACCCTGAAGCCTATCCAAAGCCAGTAAGAACCAGTTAGTGGATTTAGGTTTCCTAGTTTGCTTTCTATTGCTGTGATAAAAATCAATTTAGGGAAAGATTATTTTTTATTTCTTTTTATATTTCTGGGTAATTCCATCACTACAGAAGGTCAAGTCAGGAAATTAAGGAAGGAACCTGGAGGCAGAAACAGAGCAAATGAAGAGTAACTTGCTTCGCCTGGCCTGTCTAGCCTACTTTTTTAGAAACCCCAGCACTACTTTACCAGAGTTGATACCACAAACAGTCAAGCATAGATCATTAATCGTGAGAGTGCCCAACATCAAACTTGCCTACAGGCCAATTTAATGAAGGCACTTTCTCATTTATGGGATCCTTTCTCCAGATGACCTTAACTTGTGTCAAGTTGAGGAAAAAATAAGCCAACCAGCACATAGAAAAGTAAGAGGATAGAGAATGCATAAAAAATTAGTTGTATTTCTGTTCTCTAACACTTAACTATAAAACAATGTATGTACCTAGTTTCTTTCTATAATTTTACATTATGTAAATTTACCTTAGGAGATACAAATATTTACACTTGAAATTTTGACACTGTTTAACAAATTTAAAGAAGACATAAAAAGGTAAATATATCTAATGTGCATATACTAAAGAAAAGATTCAGTGGTGGTAAAATGTCCCTATAAGACTATCACAAATTCAATCAAAGAAATCTCAATAATTATTATTGAAATACCAATTAGATTCTTCATGGCAATGGAATTAAGCTCCTAACATTTTTGTATGAAAACATCAAAGATTTCCAAAGATCCATAGCAAAATTCATCAGAGGTAGCAAACATGAAGATAATAACTCCAATAATTTTGAATTGCAGAATATTCTCTGGAGCTGTTCTAAGCCAAATGGCATGGTACTAACATACAAATAAGTGTATCAGCTAAATAGAAAAGACTAAGTTCCGAGATAAAAGGAAATGACTTTTGACAATAGTGTCAGGAAGACATGGGCAGAGGAAGACAATTGTCTCTTCAAGAAAGAAAGCTGGGAAAGCTGCATATCTACATGTAGAAGAACAAAATTGGACTTTTATGAAAATACTCATACTAGATCCATTAGAGACTTAAATATAAGACTCAGCTGAAAAATGACTGATTAAAATGATCTGAATAAATTAATTAGCTAATTAACACAAGACAAAATAAAACAAAGATAAGATTTCCTAAATCAAAAAATAAGATTTAATAAAAATGGAAATAATCTAGAGTGAAGAAAAGACAACCTGTGGAAAAATTTAAGTAAGATTGAAAAGAAAATAGTAATAGNATATATAGAGAGAGAGAGAGAGAGAGAGAGAGAGAAAGAGAGAGAGAGAGAGTTCAAGCAACTCCACTGAATAAAATGACTCCACATTGGAGATGACCCCGTTGGCATGGGTGCAACTGAGCAGGAAATTGGCCCCTGCCCCCTCACTGAAATGCCACGTGGTGGCTTAAATGGGGGAAATATGCCCTCCACTTCATCCTGTACCAACTGCAGCAGGTGGGAGAACAGGCCTCAGCAGCAAGAGAATCGTTGAGCTGGTCCTGGTGGTTTGAGTTTGGGTAAGCTGAATCCGAGGTCATGAGAGCAGGAACACTGGCCTTGCTTCCTTCTGCTTGCGAGCTAGATGAACTAGCTGGGAATGTGCTGGAGAGTTGGCTCTGATGGCCATGATGAGGGGAAGTTGGTGGGCTGACCAGTCCAGCTACAAGAAGATATGAGTTAGTCCATCCCTTCATCCACCTCATCTATGAGCTGCTGGAGTATGGGAAGAGACCATATCTGCGGATCCAAAGCTGCAGGATCTCCATGAAACAGGACAACAACAGTATATCCAGGAGCAGTCTCAGTGAGGATCCATTATTGATAGAGTAGCAGGAGCCAGAGGCCTCATGCCTGAGCAAAGATCTGTTGCAAAAAATACTTAGAATAACTATAGATGAACTATGGTAGATACTGTGACTCACTAGGTCTGATTGTGGTGTAGGAGGCCCTTCCATATTTGTATTGCTTTCATTGGTTATATTATTATTATTATTATTATTATTATTATTATTATTATTAGTTTATTTTTTTAGTTGTTGAAAAAACAATTTTCATCTCCTCCCCGTTTCCCTTTTCCCTTCC
>NW_026067919.1:2832452-2848094 GCF_014885135.2 Alexandromys fortis
GGATGGTTGGGATAAAGGAAGGGTGGATACGGAAGCAGAAAAATATATATCCTAATTAAGGGAGCCATCTTAGGGTTGGCAAGAGACTTGACTCTAGAGGGGCTCACAGGTGTCCAGGGAGATGTCCCCAGCTAGTACCTTGGGCAACTGAGGAGAGGGAACCTGAAATGACCCTATCCTATAGCCATACAGATGAATATCTTACATATCACCTTAGAACCTTCATCTGGCAATGGATCGAGATAGAGACAGAGACCCAAATTGGAGCACCGGACTGAGCTCTTAAGATCCAAATGAGGGGCAGAAGGAGGGAGAACATGAGCAAGGAAGTCAGGACCACGAGGGGTGCACCCACCCACTGTGGGTTATTAAAGAAACTGCTTTGGCCTAGTTGATAGGGTGGAACTCAGGTAGGCGGGGAAGACAGAACAGAATGCTGGGAGGAAGATGGGCAGAGTGGCAAGATGCCATGGTTCTCTTGCCCAAGACTGATGCTGGTTAGACTTATGGCGGGAAGCCACAGTCAAGTGGCATTACACATTAATGTAGATGGGTTAAACTAATATGTGAGAGTTAGCCAAGAAGAGGCTATATATAATGGGCCAGGCAGTAATTTAATTAATACAATTTCTGTGTGGTTATTTCAGCTAATTAAGCTAGCCAGGCAGCAGGATGTGGCCCACTCCTCCATACTACATGATGGCAATTTCCATGTCAGAATTTTATTGTTTAATTTCATTTTCAGGTTGTACTTTTAAATTTTGTTTGGGTAGAGCAGGTCAAACAGGTTGAGGCCAGGGGACAGGGAGAGGAGTGGGACTGTGAGGCATGATGGACAAATCCACAAAAAATTAATACAAAGCAATAAATAAATAGTTCCACAAAAAACTTACAAAAGGCATTACTAAATAGTTCTCCAAATACACAGTGGGCAACCCTTGTATTGAAAAATGTTCATCATAACTAATCATTTTAAAACCACCTTGATAACTTAACAGCTGTTAAAATCAATTTAATCAGAAGACAAAGGTTAATGGGACTATGACAAGATGCAACCAGTGAAAACAGCTGAGACATGTTTTCTCCATATGTACACTGGAGACATCATGAAAAAAGAGTCTGGTCATTACTAAAACAACTAATGAGAGATATTCCATATATTCTACTTCTAGCTCTGATTATGTTGCCAATGGCAGAGAGTTTGACGAAGGGAAGTTGAACTTCTATTCCTCTCAGCATGGTTCCATGGACATCAAGATAAAGAATAAATATAGCAGTCCATGAGCAGAGTGAAGTAATCACATATATATATCCTCAGTGTAGTATAAGGAAGTTCAGTAATTTTCAACAACATAAATGAACCTGGGATCAGTGAACCAGTGAATAAGACAGATTCCTCCAGTTCCTATGTATGTCTAGAGCCTAAAATTAACAAACACCGAGTAGAGAATGGAAATTGGCAGAAGTTGTTTGGAATTGAAGGGAAGTGGTAGAGGGACGGGTGCTAGTCAAAGAATATGGTATTTACATTGGGAAGACACGCTACCACTACATTGTAGAGCACAACAACTATTGTTAATAGTCTTGTAATTCATTTTTAAACATACTGTATGGGATGTTTGGCCAGCTGAGTGACAGTGAATTCTTGTACATTGCTGTGGTGGTTTGAAAGAAAATGGCCCTCATAGGCAATGGTACTACTAGGATCTGTGGCCATGTTGGAGGAAGTGTGTCCTGTGGGGATGGACTTTGAGGTTTCCTATACTAAAGCTACACCCAGTGTGGGACACAGACTGCTTATGCTGCCTTCAAATCAAGATGTAGCACTTTCAGCTCCTTCTCCAGCACCATGTCTGCCTGTCTGCTGCCATGTCCTGCCATGATAATAATGGACTAAGCCTCTGAAATTGTAAACTAGCCCAATTAAATCTTTTCCTATACAAGTGTTGCCATGGTCATGGTGTATCTTATTTGCTTAGGTAATATATGGTCATGGTGTATCTTTACAACAATAAGAACCACAGAAAAGACAATTGCAAACTCAATATTAACATGGGAAGTAAAGAGCAAAGTCACTTTCCACCTAGAAAAACTCTTTCTACTTCATCTTAAATTCCTCATCTGGAACAAAAGGTGCATTGAAATAAAGACAAATATACCCTGTTTATCCCAATGAAATTGACACAGAATGACCTCAAGTTTGAGGTTATCTTCTCCTACAATAGCAAGAACATACCCATACAAGCAAGATGACTCAGAATAACAAATCTTTAAAGTTTATAGTCTTATTCAGCTATTTAAAAAAAATAATGATTATTTGTTATAATTAAGTGGTTATAATTAGAAATAAATGATAAATGTTATTTGTGTCAAAATATGAAACTTATTAGTGTATATAATCAATACACTATAATATAATACAATATTACATATAAAACAATGTAAAATGATATATGAAGTTATGTATAAAGAGGAAGTATTAGAACACGGGTTCTTAACTATTTCAGCTGATGACCACTCTTTGAGGTCCCCTGTGATACCAACTGTATCACTATATAAAATAGGCATCTAGATCAAGGACTAATCAAAAGACAGCTTTAAAATGTATTATGGACAAAAGCAAATTTGCTTATGTATTTTTCTTTGTTTACATAAAAAATTAAATCTTGAGAATGAGGGAATTGATCAGTTCTTAATGTACTTGACATGCAGATATGAGGGTCTGAGTTTGAGTTATCAGTACCCATGTAAAAAGTCAGTATATTGTTGCATATCTCTAATTGCATAACATAATCTTTGCATGTGTGCATGCACACACACACACAAATGTGCATGACCACATACACAGAGAAAATAAATATTGTCTTAATATTTGATACTGCAGGATATGGAACAACTTTGTAATTAATATTTTGATTTTTTAATAGTCAGTGCTAAAAATTCCATAAATATGTAGTATACAATGACAAAAATATATTTGAGACCTAATCCTAAACCAGAATATTTTGAGATAATTTTTAATGAAACTCAAGCCAGCAACTAAAATTAAAATTAAAGATATCATACATCCTAATATACTACACTCCAAAGACATACTGACTGTGATATATCTTCTACGGAATTACAGTAGGAAAATAGCAAGTGTTCACATCCTGTAATCTAGGCAGAATGAATCTGTGAAATGAGATAGCTTTGTACAGTAAAATTACTGCAGCCTATGTATAATCTCCAGCCTAAGTTATTTCAGGCATGCTCAGCGCAGAGTGCATGTGTGTATTCAAGTCTGCAATGAAATCATGGCTGGCAACACAGGTGAGTCTCGCAAGGAAACCCTTGTATTCATTTCATGTTAAATTTTTATGGGATTCCTGTGTGTGTGAATGTGTATATCTCTTGGTCTATATGTTGTTTCTGGTGCTGTTTTCTTTGCCTCTTTTTCTTCTGTTTGTTTTGTCCTAGTCAATTTTTTCTTTTTTTTTATATATTTTTTTCCAAAAAACACTGTGCATATCTTTATTATTATTTGTAAGTTCTAGGAAGTGGTTGACATATTTAATATAATTTTTATTGAAAAAAAATTTCTGCCTCCTCCCCGCCTCCCATTTCCCTCCCCGGCTCCCTTTTCCCCCCTCCTCCCTCTCCTCTCCCCCTCCCCCCACTCCTCTTCCCCTCCCTCTCCAGTCTGAGGGGCAGTCAGGGTTCCCTGCCCTGTGGAAAGTCCAAAGTCCTCCCCGCTCCATCCTGGTCTAGGAAGGTGGACATCCAAACTGGCTAGGCTCCCACAAAGCCAGAACATTTTACATATCAACCACAATTCCTTCTTCATTCTACTTCTGCTTCCCACAACCTACCGTCACCCACTCCTCAAAAAGGGTAAGACCACAGATCTTGTTGTATTTTATTTTAGTTTAATTTTGGGTTGTGCTTTCAGAAGTGGCCATTTTGACAAGTAGTCATTGGCAACTACTGTTGCCACTTTTGTGACCTCCACCTTCATTTTATGTGACTCTGTATCAGGTGTCTTAAGCTAGAAATGAGTGGGGTAAAGGGAGTGAAGGAGGCTATTAATACCAAATGATATTTCAGCAGCACTTGGAAGCCACCCTCTTGAGCGTCTGGGTCAACCTGGCAAGTCCACAGACAGACCTCTTTGTAGCCAAATTCCTTTCCAAGTTTCTCTCTTTGCCATATCACCTCTAGTGACTGAACTTTTCTACTTTTTAACCCATTAAGTCTGAACTAACCTCCATTCAGTGTGTCATTCATTAATGTTTGACTTACTAGTTAGGCAACTTAAATCTTCAATATTCTGTTTTCATTTTGGCTTATTTCCCATCAAAACTTTGTATTTTCATATTCATTACTTTATGTCATTTCCCTGCCTGTCCTTTAATGTGATGAGTTGCTATTTTACTCAGCTAATCTTGGCCTGACAGAATACTCTCCCAGGACAGATTTTCTTTTTTTTTTTTAACTGTAAATCATTAATATTCTTCTCTCCTACAACTATGATTTTTTTTTCATTTTTCCTAGAAGAATGAATGATTCATTGAAGAAGAATATAAAAGTAAAACAAAAAAGCTTGCTGTGGTTGGTTCATGCTTGATTTCTCTTTAGTACTTTGGCAGTGCTAAGTGTTCAATGTTAGATGTGTACTTAAAGTTAAAATCAGCCATGCTGTTTAATGGTTCTTGAAGGATGGACTTCTGTGTGGTCTACTGTGTGATGTGAATAATGTATGATTGGCTAAGCATTGGCGATGGGGTATTAATCCTGTGCTTGATGCTAATGCCTTAGTTTTTTAAAGATTGTATATTACTTTTAATGGTGAATATAGAATGGTGGTTTTAGTATCTCGCCCAGAAGTAATAACAGGAGTGTGAATACTAGTTCCCTATTGTCTTGGAGGTATGTTTAAGTATTCTTAAGTATGGTCATTTGCCAGAGAAGAATAGGTCTCATTAAAAATCAGATCAAGCACATAACAGCTTCATCTGTCAGGCTCCCAATAAGAGACCACCTGTGGATATGTGTAGGGAGCATTTTCTTGATTTTTAATCGGGTAGGAAAGCCCAGTCCATTTTGCGCAGCACCATCCCTTGAAAGATGGTTCTAGTCTTCAGAAGAAAACTAGAACTTATGATGTTTTTTTTTTCCTTCATCTCCTGCTTGAGGCTTCTAGCCTATGTCAGTGATGGACTGTGACCTAGAAGTATAAGTCAAACATGTTCCACCCATTCCCAGGACATAGGAACCACCAGAGGACCTTAGAAATTATGACCTCTGTTCTTTCTAAAGAAGGAAAAGAGTTTGCGAGTCAGAAATCACTAGAAATGTGTATTCCTGTTGAAAGACTTATCTCATGGGGAGAATATGTGGAGGAATAGTTTTTCTTAATGAATGGAGGGGATTTAATAAAAGTATAATAACAGCTATTGTTTGTTGACTCTTATCTCTGAACTAGGTAATAGACTAAGAAAACCAGAGTTAACTATGAACTTAGTTCACTTTGTGACTATGCTCTATGTCAGGAGTTTCTGATATCTTTAACTTATAGATAAGAAATTCTAAGCAAATTTTTGCCCAGTAGGAAACACATGTCTACACAACTAAAGGCCCAGACTGAAGGAGGTATGAGGAAGAAAAATGAGGAGATGAGGAGGAAGAGGAGGCATTATTTTGTTTAAGGCTACACATAACTATTTTTTCTAAGAATCTGACTCCAGTTATATAGTTTCTGGCTCTCACATATAAGAATATTGATTCTGGCAAGAAAGGAAAATTACGACACTGTTACCTGATTTGGTATATGCTATACATTGATTTGCAGATCTATTTCCTGTGGTTATTTAAGAAAATAACAAATTTTAAAACAATTAGGAGTGAGTGGAGAGAGTCACATATATTCCTCATTTTTGTGGCAAGATCTACAATTTTCCTGTACGGCATGGGAGCAATATGGGAAGTAGCATGCCCAGGACTGTGTTTGTGACAACCTTATGTGATGGAAGAGAACCAATGGGTAAGAGCTGTAAGGGATGCTATCAGAGGAGCGAAATGGGGAATTCAGAAAACCTCACATCAGCCTCACTCCCATTGTCTGAGCAGGGGAATACTCGGGAAGGCTCCTAGGAGAGCTGGTGTTCACATCTGTGACCAAAGGATGGAATGTTCACTCTCGTCACTAACACAAAACAATTTACAGGAGCAACTGTCAGGTCAAGGGTTTGCTAGGGCTAATAGTTCAAGAAGGAATACAGCCCATCTGGGTGTGAAGGTATGGTAGCATATGTTTCCTCTTCAGGACAGAGGTATGATAGCATAGAGTTCAGCCAAGTGTAATAGCATGGTAGCATAGAGCTGGTTAAGGTCAAAGGCATAGTAGAATACACTTCACCAGGGTCTGAAGTCAGGGTAGCATATGGTTCATTAGGATATGAGGACATAATAGCAGGGGTAGAAGGTAGTATTGAATACAAAAGGATGAAGTGTGGGCCCCAGCCACCTTGGTTATTTATTATTTATTTATTCATTCATTCATTCATTCATTCTTACTTTTTCCTTCAGTATAGGACAATAGGCCATGTGATTGTGTTGCTATATCTAGGGTGTTTCTTCTTTTTTCAGTAAAATGTCTCAGGCAACACCATCACAGCTATGCCTAGATTTATCTTTCAGAGTCTGAATCTCGTTCACTTGTCAATGAAGAGTAACAATTATAAACATGAGTACATGCTTTAAATTCAAATTTGACGAATTTTGTCAACTCTTTCCTACAAATATCACCTGAAATGTCATGAGTTTATAGGGAAGGACAGGAAGAATCCACCTGTCCATTCCCTAACCTTGAACCTATATGAAGTATTGGCTTTTGAGGGAGTTTGAAGAATTAAAGACTTAACAACAAAATTCTAAACTGGATTGACTTAATGACATTGTTCAATACTTGAATTATTGAAAACTCATTGCATCTTCCAAAAAAGATTTGCTACGCAGAAGCCAAGGGTAGAGTGTGAAACGAGAGCACAAATGGTAGAGAATATATTTAACAAACATGAAACTGATCGCAATAGGGTCTTAAAAGGGAAAGAAGAAAAAAGATAATAAATAGGGCATGGTTACCTGGGGAAACAAAAGGAATTCCAGGGAAGAATTAAAATAATTTTATGGGATTCTGATTATTCAACAATTTTCATGAAGTTCTGGCTTACTCGTGGTAAATGAGAGAATGCTGGCTTAGATTGGAAATCTAATCAAATGGTTACAACAGTGATTCACCCAGGAGAATAATGAATGGGAAGTGTTATTAACTTTCAGTGACTGCATGCTCTTCAACCCTACTATCATACACCCAGTGCTTGCTTTTAAAACTGCATTAGTTCTTCATTCTTAGTGATAGTTTATTGAATACCTCTATTCTTGATATTAATGTAAACTATTTTAAATATAAGATGAATAGGAGTAAATGAGACCTGTTCTGGATAAGCTGAGTCCTATCACTGCCTAAGGGAGCCAGTGATCACACAGGGCTACTGGGGCACAGTCAGTCATTGTCTTTAGTGGTTTAACCAGGTACCCATGCTCTAGTGAGTAGCTCAACAAATATACTAGCTTGCGTGGCCCTGTTTAAGCCCAGTGAGTCACAAAGTAAAAAAAAAAAAAAAAAAAAAAAAAAAAACATATGCAAGTGGACAGGAAACATGGTGGGAGGAAGGGGAGGGTTGTTATTGGTAGGAAGAGGATAAGAGAGAGTAGAATGGTGAGTGTGGCCAGGCTTGTTATATGTATGATTGAAACTGTCAGATAATAAACAATAAAATCTTTATTTCAGCTATGACTTGTTTTCTTCACTTGTGCTATGATAGGATTTGGATATACCAAGCCTTGTTCTACATCTGCCCCACCCTATGCCTTAATCACTCATACAACATCCATAACTGAGTTTCCTTTAAGACTCAGCTGAAATGTCATTTCTGTAGATAAAAAACAACCTGAGTGGAGCAGCCAAAGTTTTCCTCCCCGCTATTTAATATGAGCCTGCTGTTTCCTTCAGATTTTAAAATTGTAAATAGCAATTATAAGAACATAAATAACATCTGTGCTAGCACAGCTACTACTTTCATTTACTTAAAACTATAAACAGCACAGAACCAAGACTCTTGTCTGTTTTCTTCAGTATTGTGCTTCTAGCAGCTGGCAAGCACAAGATAAAAATTTGCGGCATTAGCTTGACTGATATTGTTTAGAGAGTCATTAATCAGCATGTGATTATTTTGGCTTTGGGCATGTCTTTCTTGTGTTGCTTTCTCAAGTTTGCAGATTTTACTATTTGCGTGCTACCCAGGGCCTGCCTGAATAGGCCTGTTGCCTCTGCCTACATTCTTCTAGGCAAGCTCCTGCACTCTTGCATTCTAGAAGATCCCTTTGCCTCCTTGGGTTGGTGCCAGATATTCAGTCTCTTGAAGGATTTGAAGTCTCTGTTAGCAACATACTCTTTAAAATGTATTTGTTTCTTTTCTGTGTGATGTACCAGTTATGCATACTTCTGGTGTAGAAATAATGTTTTCACACTTGTACACACTTTGCAATGTTCAAATTGGGGTAATTAGAAACTTTGTTACCTCATATACTTGCCCTTCTCTCTCTCTCTCTCTCTCTCTCTCTCTCTCTCTCTCTCTCTCTCTCTCTGTGTGTGTGTGTGTGTGTGTGTGAGAGAGAGAGAGAGAGAGAGNAGAGAGAGAGAGAGAGAGAGAGAGAGAGAAAGAGAGAGAGAGCATAAAAAGTAAACAATTCTCTTCTACTCATTTAAAATTGCACTATTGTTACCCGTCACTTCCTATACTTCCTAATTGTACACCAGATCACTGTAGCTGACCAGTCCCTTGCTGTCCTCTCTGTGTTCGTCCTATGTTTCCCAGAATCTAAGAATCATTCACTATTCCACTCTACTAATAGGAGACCAACTTGCTAAAAATTTCACATATGACTGATCTCATACAATCTTTGTCTTGGTGTAGTGTCTTATTTATTTTGGTCAGTATAATATACTCCAGGGCTGTATGTGTTTGTTATCAAAAAGGACAGAATTTTATTTTTTATGGTTGGATAGTATTGTATTTTGTATATAAATATTTCCTTTTGTTCATTCATTTTGGAATTTAACTCTTAGCTATTAGGAATAATGCTTCTGTTACTATGGAATGCAGATAGCTCTCATAGGGTTGAATTTATTTCCTTCAGGTATGAACCTGTTAGTGGAATTTATGTATAATATAGTAATTTAACTTTTACTGTTTTGAGGTGCCTCCACATATTTTCATAATTTCTATGTTAAACCTTAAGACTAGTTTCAATGTGTGAGACTTTATCTTGCCCACATTCTCAAACATCCATTAATGTTTTTTTTGTATATATTGGCCATTCAAATGGAGGTTAGATGATCATGTACTATAATGTTAATCTGAATTCCTCTAATGATCAATGATGTCAACACATTTGATGTTTTCTCCTGGGTGGGATTTCCTTCTGTATGATGTGTTTACCATTAATGAATAAAGAAACTGCTTCTGGAGGCATCACAATCCCTGACTTCAAACACTACTACAGAGCTACAGTACTGAAAACAGCCTGGTATTGGCATAAGAACAGACAGGAAGACCAAAGAAACTGAATAGAGGACCAGGAAATCAATCCACACATCTTCAAACACCTGATTTTTGACAAGGAAGCAAAAAATATCAAATGAAAAAAAAGCATATTTAGCATGTGGTGCTGGCATAACTGGATATCAATATGTAGAAGAATGAAAATAGACCCATATCTATCACTATGCACAAAACTCAAGGTCAATTGGATCAAAGACCTCAACTTAAGGCCAGCCACACTGAACCTTATAGAAGAGAAAGTGGGAAGTACACTTTAATGCATTGACACAGGGAACTACTTCCTAAATATAACCATAGCAGCACAGACACTGAAAGAAACAATTAATAAATGGGACTTCCTGAAACTGAAAAGCTTCTGCAAAGCAAAGAACACAGTCAACAAGACAAAAAGACAGCATGCAAAATGGGAAAAGATCTTCATTAGCCTCACATCAGACAAAGGTCTGATCTCCAAAATATACAAGGAACTCAAGAAATTGGACAGCAAAAGAACACATAATCCAATAAAAAGTGGAGTATAGATCTAAACAGAAAATTCTCAACAAAGGAATATAAAATGGCTGAAAGACACTTAAGGAAATGTTCAACATCCTTAGACATCAGAGAAATGCAAATCAAAAACAACTCTGAGGTAGAGTCAGAGAGAAGCCATGGAGCTGCCGCTGGAGACAGGCGTGCTGAAACTGTGCTTGCAGGCCACAATCTCATGTTGATGCACAGATTAATGGAAGTGGGTTAAATTAAGATGTAAGAGTTAGCCAATAAGAATCTATGGCTAATGGGCCAAGCAGTGATTTAAATAATACAGTTTCTGTGCGATTATTTTGGGGCTCATCAGCTGGGAACTAACTAGCAGCCTCCCTCCAACACTCCTGCACCCTGGCTACACTCATTGCTTTCTTTTAAGAAGTGTCTTCTCAGATATTTACCCATATTAAAACATATTATTGCTCATTCACTTTTGCTATGCAGAGATGTCTTAGTTTAACGCAACCTTGCAGGCCTGTATTTGCTTATGTCACCTGCACTGCTGATGGCTTCTCAGAAGACTCCACGTGCTGTGAAATGTCATGAAGCATGCGTACTGTTGGTTTTGTGTCATTTTAGTGGTTCCAAGACTTTGAGTCTTAGGTTGTTGTTTTTCCTTTTGAAGTTGGTTTTGTATTGGCAAAGGCTAACCTTCCCTTTTTATCCTCCTGCTATAGCCATCCAGTTTTCCTCACAGCACACACCAAAAAGAACACCCTTCCCCTTGTGAGTGTTTATGACTGTGCTGAAAAATCACATGGCTGCCGATGGTGCTGATGGATTTCTTTGGGTTCCTTCAGTTCTTTTAATTTGTGTGTTGATTCTGCTGCTAGCTTACATGATTTTGGTTATTATTACTTTGTAGTATATTTCATGATCAGGTTATAATATACACATTTTTGTTCTTCAAGGTTGCTTTGGCTGTTGCTGGTCATTTCTGCTTTCACACAGATGTGAAAGTGATTTCCACATGACTGAGATTAATGTTGGCTTTTTGGTAGAATTGCATTGGATCTGCAGATGACTTTGTGTTGTAGTAACATTTTAAAGAGATACTTCTTCAGATCCAGGATATCCTATAATATATTTTTATTTGTTTCGTGCTATTGAATTTCTTTCATAAATCTCTTATAGTTTTCGTTGTGGAGATCTTTTACCTGCATGTTTAGACTTATTTTTCTCGCACTTTGTCTTATTGCTCCTGAAAATGAGTTTTTCATCCCTTATTTCTGTTTCAGCTAGCTCCCATAGGCATATGGGAGTGCCACTGATGTTTGTAAGTTGAATTATTGCCATCCAATGTTGTCAAATACACCACTTTTACCTTTTTTCAGTAGTATCTGGTGGTTTCTATTTGTAAGATCAGGTCATCATCCAATAAGGCAATTCAGATTCCTTTATTCATATTGATATGTCCCTTTATAACTTTTTCTTTCCTCTCTAGGAAAGTAAATGTGACCAGAGTTGGAATCGGAATCCTTGGGTTAGCAAGACGGCTTAGATAGCAATGCTAGCTGCTTAAGCTCGATGACCTGAATTCAATCCCACAATCTCACATAGTTGGAAAGAGAGAAAGGGAATCTACTAGCAGAGTTGTTCCTTTGTCTTACACACACACACACACACACACACACACACACACAGAGAGAGAGAGAGAGAGAGAGACAGAGAGACAGAGAGACAGAGAGAGACAGAGACAGAGAGACAGAGAGACAGACAGAGACAGAGAGAAACATACACACACACCATGGCACTTGAGTGCCTTTATCCATAGGCCTATGTGTACATACAATAGTAATAAATAACAGTAACAGGAGTAAAATAGTAGGAATACTCATCTTACTGACTCTGATTTTAGCCTTGTGATTTAATGCCAGGTGACATTTATCATGCTGTTTCTTTCTGCATTGACTTTGTTCAGAATGTTTTGATAGGAAATTTTACCAAATGCTTTTTCTAATCATTTTTTTTTTGGATCTGTGGTATAAATACCACTTTATTATGACAAGTAATGTTTTTGATGAATTCTTGAATCCTTTTTGTTGAGGATTTGTGTGTATGTGCTCGAGTATACACACATGTTATGAGGGGGCACATAGTAATATATGTTTGTGTGTTTGTGCATGTGTGTGTATAGGTACTTGAAAGTGTGTGCATGTGTGTATGGAGTGAACAGGTATGTATGTGCATGTGTGAAATTACAGAGGTATGTATGTGTGTGCATGTATGTATAGGGAAAATAGACATGTATGGATATGTGGGTGGTAAGTAGGTAGGGTGTGCCTGCTTTTATGTATTCATTTGCGAGTGGGCACATAAGTGTGTGTGCATTCATGTCTCTATAGGTGTATAGACATTTGTATTTATGTGTTCATGTGTGTTGGTGCATAGGCATGTATGTGCATGTAGATATGTATGTATAGACAAGGTTTGCTTATATAAGCCAGAGATCACCTGTCTTTCTTCAGGAACCACCTATCTTTCTAAGACAGTATCTCTTTCACTGGAACCTGCTGATTAAAGCTAGTATGGCTTCACATCCAGCGCACATACTCTATCTGTTTCTCCCTCTCCAGAGCCTAGAAGATGAGCATATGCCACCACTCCTCATTCTTCTGCATATACACAGTGCTGTGCATCAGATTCTAGTTACCTTGGGACCATAATTCCCTCAGCACCTGTAAAAGATTTCTATGCCATTGTAAATCAGATATATGTGCTTTAGGGAGGCCACCTATTTGTTCCTGACTGCCACGACCCAAAATAACCACATAGAAACTGTATTAATTAAATCACTGCTTGGTCCATTAGCTATTTAGCTTCTTATTGGCTAGCTCTTGCATCTTAATTTAACCCATTTCTATTATTTTATATTTTATTAAAAGGGTCGTGGCCTACATGTAAGGTTCCAGCTTGCATCTTGCATCTTTCCCCTTTGGCGATTCCATGGCATCACCTCACTCTACCTTGTTTCTCCCAGCATTCAGTTTAGTTTTCCCCACCTAGCTCTACTCTATTATATCACAGGCCAAGGCAGATTCTTTATTCACTTGAGATGGTTTTAATATTTTCCATTTTCTTAAGACATCTTTTATGCATAGCATAGGTCTCTTTTTCAGAATATTCCCATGTTGTCCATGAGAATATGTCCAGGCATTGGGTACAGTATTCTGTAAGAATCCACTATATTCGTTTAGTCTAGACCACATTCAAATCTCCTTTCTTGATTAATTTCAACTGATCTGCCCATCACTGGAAGTTGAATTCCTTCAATTTTTCCCATGTATTATATCTTCCTTTGACTTTTAAGAATGAATCCTGCTTTTCCAGAGAACCTAAATTTAGTTTCCAACACCAAGATTAGGTGGTATATAATGTCCTGCAACTATGTACCTCATGCATACATATACACTCCATTTAAAATTTTTAAATCATTTTTTAAAGTTCATTAGTCTTTGTTTGAGTGAAGTATGTTTGCCCTTCATTATGCAAGGTAAGCTTTTCTATTTACAGTATTTGGGGCTGGTTTCCTTTTCTCTTTCTGGGTTTTGAATATATAATCCCAGTTTTTACTGTTCATGGCTTCTGCTGAAACTGTTGCTGATAAGCTAAGGTGGGCCTATCATAAGATGCTTCACGGTTTTCTTTTGCTACTTTTAGTGTTCTGTCTTCATGTTTGATATTTGACAACTTGATAACCACAAGATTTCTGGGTCTTTCTCAACCTATTCTTTTTCAGAAACACAGTGAAAATATTTGTTCACTTTGTAAAGCCTCAGAATTTCTAGATGCATTCTTCAATCCTGCAAACAGAACTTACATTCTCTCTGATGAGGATATTTCAAAAGACACATCCCCATGTCTTTGGTGGAGCTGGTTTACTTTTGAAACTTTCAAATGCATTTTTATGTTATCGTTTAGTTTTTACCTAAAATGTTTCTGTACTTTGAAGTATCTAGGTTCTTGATGAGTTTTCTAAGCAGAATTTGGATCCCTTTCCTGGTTGGTTTGATATGCTGATATTCATAGCTCCTGTGATTCAATTTATGAAAAAATGCTGTTGCAGCTACTCTGTGTCCACTTGCATCATCAGAGATGAACTACATAGAGTTGGATAGCAAAAATCATACATAGTTATTTCATTTTTTAACAATTAGAAAGTGACTTCACTTTTATCCCACAAAGCCCACTGTAACACCATGAGCATACCACTATCCTCTTCAATTTTTGAGAATAGAATCTGAATTTTCATGGACAAAGTGTTGATAAGATGAGGTCTAGAAAGCAGGATTTGGAATTCTCATTCCAGGGCTCTGCCCATGCAACCTACCTATTGCTCTTTGGGATTAGTGTGCTAGGAGTAGCAATAGTTTACTGGCGATAAATAGCAGATGTAAATGGCAGGAATGATTGTGATGAAATATGATGTGCATTACTTGAATAGGATAGATTTTATAAGAGAAAAAAATCTTGATAATTTGAGTTCTGAACCTTCACTGTAAGGATCAGACCTTCTTTACTACTTCCCCAAGGGATATTTCAGAAGTATGTGTGTAACACAAAACCAGATTGAGACCATTGATGATAAGTGTCTTAAAGTTTTTATTGTTGTGAAGATACATCATGACTATGGCAACTTTTATAAAAAACAATTAAATAGGGTGACTTGATTATCCATTAACATCATGATGGGGAGCATGGTGGCATGCAGGTACACATAGTACCAGAGATGTTGCCCAGAGTCCTACATTTTGCAGGCAACAGGAAGTTGACTGAAACATGTGGCAGTGTCCTGAGCATGGGAAACCTGAAAGTCCACTTCCACAGTGACATACTTTCTCCAACAGGGCTAAACCCACTCCAGCAAAGTCCTCCTAACAGTGACACTCTTTAGAAGATTATGGGGGCAATTACATTCAAACTACAACAATGAAGAAAATTCCCATTGCTGAGCTTGCTTCCCTATTGCCACCTGTATCAATTTCCATTATTTGTTATAGAAATTTGGCACAATGATGTACTGAACATTGCCTGATTAGGAAAGTTTGTTGATATTTGTAGATGTAAGAGTGAGACTTTTACTCATGGTTGGTTGTATACTTAATGGTGAAACACACAAGAAAAATTACTTCTTTTTTTTTTATTGATATCAGTATCTTTTATTTTTTTTGCTTTTTTTTTAAATTAATTAATTTATTTATTAAAGATTTCTGTCTCTTCCCCACCGTCGCCTCCCCTTTCCCTCCCCCTCCCCCAATCAAGTCCCCCTCCCTCGTCAGCCCAAAAAGCAATCAGGGTTCTCTGCCCTGTGGGAAGTCCAAGGACCACCCACCTCCATCCAGGTCTAGTAAGGTGAGCATCCACGAAACTGCCTAGGCTCCCACGAAACCAATAGGTCCAGTAGAATCAAAAACCCGTTGCCATTGTTCTTGAGGTCTCAGTAGTCCTC
>NW_026067919.1:2850551-2936328 GCF_014885135.2 Alexandromys fortis
TATTTTCATATATATATGTATATATATCATCTCTATCTATATATATATACATACACACACAATTTCTTTTCACTAAAATATACTATACAGCGTTTACTCATCTAACTTGTGTTCATTAGGTGTGTGTGTGTGTGTGTGTGTGTAATGGTGGATCTGAAAGATACAGTTTTGACTAATGCTGAATGAACACTTTAGAAAATTTGCCTGCAGTTTCATTTCATGTCGTAATCTACTTTATACAGCTTCTTGACTACATCTTGGGCCTGCAGAACACATTTTGCTGTGTCGCAAACTCTTTCTCGTCTTCATGTCTTTATTCTGCCACTTTTCTCATTGTTTCATCTCTCTCCTCTCATTTTTGCAGTTGTAAGGATGGGTTAGTACCAGCGTAAAGCACATTGTGTATCTAGGACAGGGAGCAGCATGGTATGGATTAGTACACACAGTCAATATCACTACTGCTTGCTTTATTCAAGAAATCCTCTGAAAGCTGCAGGCTGTAATCCACAGGTGAGTGCAGTTAGATGATGCATAGTACTTTAGATAGGTAATATAGACAATGGCGGTGCAGTGATATACAGGAGTTGGAAATGTCTGTCACAAATGACCTTGTAACCATGGTGACAGCTTAGTGAAGCGGTTTTTACACCTGTTTGTTGTGATGCTGATGTGCACAGAAGCATGGTCTGTGAGAGTGAAAGAAAATGGTATTTGACAGAGATCGTGATAATTCTATTTGTTGGATATTGAAAACTGATCTTAATTTTTCCCATGTTCTATCCTGAAGAAGCATAGTTCACATATAGTACCTTCTTCTCCAAGGCACACATAAAATGATTTTTCTTTCTTCTTTATCCTTTCATTAAAAAAAATGGGTGTCAAACTCAGAGCAAGACAACTATTCCACTACAGACATATTTGAAAGTGATAGTAAATGGTTCTTTTTCCTGGCTCATCATTTTAATACATTAGATTTTTAATCAGTGTTTTAATGTGCCCTTTCTACTTATTTTCCTAAAAACATTTTTTTTACTGTAAAATAGTATGTCATATAATGCCTTTAGCTACCTCCTAAATCTCTTGTTTAGTTCCCCCAATCTCCTTAGTTCACAGAATCTGCTCCGTTCTTAGAAGCCATGTAATGTGATTAACCAGGAAACAAATTTAAAAGTGACTAAAGGACTCTTAAATCGTAGAAAATCAGTGGTGGTTACGGCTTGCTACTCAGGCACGCCCCATGATATCATTCATAGCTGCACTTTGAGAAATGAGAACAGAGCAACGGATGCTGAGGACCAGAACAGAGCAACGGATGCTGAGGACCAGAACGGAGCAATGGATGCTGAGGACCAGAACAGAGCAACGGATGCTGAGGACCAGAACAGAGCAATGGATGGTTCCTTGACAGTAGTGCGACCAACACAAGGTGAGAAGAGCCTGTATCAAATCCCAAGATCCCTAAGACTAGACTAAAGAAAAGATGTGAGAATGCTTTCCTCTTCTCACCACGTCAGTCAAGTCCAAAACCAAGCATTTGTTTGGAGCATTGAGGGCAACAGCCAGACCCAGTCACGGTGGTGGTGGACTTGCTGCTGGCTCTGAGTGCTTTAAACAGCTCAAAATTTGTTATTTGTGGCATAGTGTGTGAGGCATGATGAGTCTCCGGCTGTGGCTGTGAATGAACACAGTTGAGGAATTTCTGGAAATTGTATGCAAGCTGATTGGGGAGAAATTACTCACCAGAGCCAACCTGGTAAAAGTGGTCTGCCAGGGAAGCTGGCTGTGCCATGAGGATGCCCTTGAAATCGCCTTACCACAGTTCTCAGGCACGATTTCTGTAATGGCTCAGTGAGAGGAATAATGTGAGGTTTAGAGAATATCTCAGTTCATGGGTGCAGTGTGTGTCAGCAAGGACACCAGTGGGAAAAACAGGTCTCAGGTTCCAGAATTCAATACACTGTTGACAAAGCAAAGCTGGAAATGCTCATGGATCATTGCATACAATAATATTCCAAATGTCGTATGATTTTTTTTAATGAGTGATGAGTGCAATTGTGTGGGATGTCAGTGTAAGAGATAGTGCCCTCACTACCTCCCCAGTGAAATTCATTCCTGGGTATTATTACCTGCTGCTCCTGCAGCTCAGTGTGTGCATTGCAGGGGCAATGTTGAATGATGGTGGCCATAAATTGTGGTCAGTGACAGAGTTTCTTGTTCTGGTTGATAATCATTTACATAATGAGACAGAAAAAGTCAGCACCCAGGAGCTTCTGTTCCAGAATGGAAGACGGACGACAAGCTATTGTTGGGAAACAATGTGAGTTATGGCAGTGACCGAGAAGTACAAAGAGAATATAATTTAGCACCAATGGTGTGAGATGGGAGGGGTTGGTGATGCAATGGGGGCACTCCTGAAAGCAGGGCACTTGTGGAGGCTCAAATGATGGAAAGGCTTTGGGGATGGAAGGGTCTTTATGACTCGAAGAACAACAGATAAGCAATTTGAGGTAGTAATGAAATTGTGTCTCAGAAAGCAAATTCTGGAGCATGGTGAGCTAGATTTAGAGACATAGGATGAGTGGTGATTTTGGAGACATAGGCTAAGTCAGACATGGTGGACTTTTATGCTGTGATATGAAGTCTGACTTTTGTTCCGAGGGTAATTGCTTTTTCTTTTTGAAATAGAATTTTTTTTCTTATCTTGTTTTTATCTTGAAATTATTTGTCTGGAGACATCTTTCAAAAGTTTGAAAGAAAATGTTTGCTTTTGGAAAAAAAAATCAAACTTTTGAATGAGAAAAATGTCTGTGTAGAAAGATTATGTGGCAAACGAAGCAAAGTCATCTGCTTTGTTGTGTTCATCTTTTGTCACTGCTTTCTACTCTGCCCTCTTCCTTCCCCTCATGAAAGGTACAGTTGGAATGCTGTCTCTTGAGTATTTTACCCTAAGGACCATGCCACATGTAGGACTGTATGGGATGTTAACCCAAATGCCAATGGATATGAATCAATGAAAGCATAGGCAATAGACTGGATGAGGAGACAGCAAAACCTGTGGTTATGACAGGGGGATGTCCCAAAGATTTTGGGGACAAGGAGATGGGAGTAAGGAATCTCAGCAAGGACGTTGAGTATCACATAAAGAAAAGGGAGAATGGGAGCTGTCAAGATTCAGAACTGACAGAGGATACAGTTAGTGACTAAGTGAGAAACGGGTACAGCAGGCACACAGATACTGATCCTTGACCAAAGGACACCAAAGGCATTTCATTCTCAAAATGGAAACTTGGGGGATTTATGTACATGTTTTACATTGACTGATGTAGGTACACTTAAAATAATTTTGGTCTGGTAAGATTTAGTATGTCTTAGTAAGATGGATAACATGTCAGTATTATCCAACCCTGTTGATAGGAGAAGTAACATAAAGTATTTTGGTTAGGAGTTTGAATAATGTAAGTTATTCTAATGAAGATTTGTAGTTTATCGGTACTCTCTTCTTGTATTGGAAGGATATTTGATTTGTTCTGTGGAAGTATTTTTATATGTCAGTTATTTAATCTGTGCAATCATAAAACTGAGAGTGAAGGGTAATGGTGCTGAGGGGATGACTCAGTCAGGAAAACATCTTCTGTGCCAGTGAGAACTAAATACTATGTTTGATTTAAATACAAGTGTATCCACAGGGAATGAAGTTGTAAAAATGTTTAGCTGTGTTAATTTAAAAAAAAATAAAAACTTGCCCGAAGAAATGCCTAAGTAGTTGATAACACTAGATACTCCTCCAGAGAACCTGGGTTGAATTCCCAGTACTCACCTAGCAGCTTATAACTGTGTAATTCCAGGTCTAGGGGATCTGACATCCGTTTCTGGCCTCGGTGGGAACCAGACATGGATGTGGTGAACAGACATACATGCAGACAATGGAGACAAAACACTTATACAAAATTAAATTTAAAAAAAGAAAACAATGAGAAAAAGATGCTTGAGGATTGATTTTTAGCAGATACATAAAAACGTCAGAGTTTTGATATCAAAATAAAGAAGAAATGCTGAGGAAAATCTTCCGTCTTTGATAATTTTGAGGAATTGTCCTGAATTAAGACTCTGTACAAATCCATTTACCAGATTAATAATGGACACATTATTAATTAAGAAAAGGGAAAGGATGAATACAGTGTGAGTTGTGGTCCAGAGAGAAAACCCTTTTCTCGGGGCATGAAGAATGTAGTGTTGAGGCAGGATGGAGAGAGAGAAAGCCAGAGAATGTGGGAGAGTAAGGCCTTTCCAGCCCTGGGACCCACAGAAGCCTTTAGCTGGGAGTCGGGGAGTTAACACGGTGGTAATAAAGTGGTAAGTCACACTGCTTTGAGGATTGCCTGCATAGAGAACCTTTTTACTAGAAGAGCCCTCCAGCTAGTGGACCATGTTTAACATCAAAATGTTTGTGAACTTCAACTTTTTCTGCAAGGAAACACAAAAAACGTTCTTCACAAACCAACATACAGTTTCATTAACTGAAGAAAATTCTTTATTTTAAGCAAACCAGCTCACTTTTGTTTGTTTCTTTTGCTTAATTTTTAAACTTAACTAAATATTTGAACCTGATTGTGTATTACATCCTTTGGGCAATGTGACTTTAAATGCACCAGAAACAACCAATCTCACTCTCTGTCTCTTATGCACATGCATGCGTGTACACGCGTGTGTACAACCCACACTTACACATCCACTCACTCACTCACTCTGTTACTCATACACCGTGTAGAACAGGAGACAGAAAAGGGAGAGAGAGGATAAGAAGAGAGGGATGGAGAGGGAGGAGTACTGAATGAGAGATTTGAGAGGAGTTACAGAGGGAAGGAGAGGGAGAGAGGAGGATTGGTTTAGCGATTCTTCTAGGGTTTTTGAGAAAGCATCTCATCATGCATCCAGGGATTGATTAGACTTGCTGACAGAGAGAGTGGAATGGAGTTGAAGATGGCAGCACAGAGTAGAGGGCTGATTTCCATCTATGAAAACACTCTATACAGTAGTGAGCCGGAATCTATTTTCAGGATTCTCAGGACTTTGAGTTGCTGTGAGGCTTACACAAGCAGGCAACTGACAAAACGTGGGCGATGACTGCAGTGTGAAGTTCAAAGGTCACTTTAACCACTCTGTCCTGACTAGGAAAGAGTATTCAGTTGTATTTATCCTTGCAGACCTTGAACAACCTGGAGAAATGCTTTCCTGTAACACATCAGTTCACTCTGCTTTCCCCTCTAGTCTCCTCCTTTGCTTAGAATATAGTCTGTCTTACATTACAAATACTTTGTCTCCATCACTGAAACTGCTCCAGACTGTGCATGAAAGTGATAGAAAGTGACTATGAAGTCATCAGCTGGGCCTGAAATATTACATGCTTGGCAATGAACTCCATACAGTATACATATTTTGCCTTGCTTTTATTAGATTTCATGTCTCCATTTCTAAGACCTGTTCTTAATTGCACTTCATTCTCTAATTGTATCTCTTTTCTTTGTTCAACCCCAGAGATGGTTTTATAGGTATCATTACTGTCCTTAGTTTCCAGGGGTATCTCTATTCTTCTATTCATGCATTCAATTCACCCATTCCCATCACATTTCTTGACTATTGTATCATACACTGGCTGAGTGCTGGAGATACAAAAATAAACAAGCCTTGGCATGGTCTTTGGAAACTCAGAATGATGTTGTGCATGCAAATTCCTAATATTCTGTTAATATAAGACCCATACTTTTATATGTGTATCTAGTTACTAACCAGAAGCTGGAATGTATATATGGATTATTTTATTTCTCTGATGAGGCACTTTGTATAAGAATAAATGTTTATAATAATTGTTGCTGTTTGTTTAGCTTAGAAATAAACAGGCATGTTTCTGAGTGAACCACCTGAATTAACTCAGTCTTTACAAATGCTCTATTTCCTCTCATTCCCCAGCATTTTTCCAATGAGGAATGTGACATGCAGGATTAAGTAACTGGTGAAAAGTCATATGATAGCCAGTAGATGTACTTAGGAGCAAACCGAGGTGAGCCAGTTTGAACCCTTCTTCCTTTACAGGAAAGCATACGCCCCTACAGCATATAGTCATTCTCCACTTTGCTTTGCTAGATGAATGTAACTTCTTTTTTTCTGCACATTAATACTGTTCCTACTCTCTCAGATGTCAGGGGTCTAAGAACCATATCATGTTCCAGATTTATTTAGTAAACAAGACTATATCAGAACATGACTATACTATTTGGGTACTTTTTTTCCCATGACTACTTTGTTCTAGTGACAGGGCTTGAAGTCTAGAAATCATGTCCTTCTGACCTATAAAATCTTTCAAGCTCCTTTTCCAGAAATAAAAAAAAAGCACAAGCATATCCTGTATCTTTGTAGAGCGTCAAAACTCAGAGCCCTGTGGTTTTCACACACTAATGGTAATTTATGATGGTTACTGTTTCCCCATTGTCATTCAATGAGATTGGATGGGAAATATCCTCTCCTTCAGAAAATAGGGCTATTCTATGTAATTTCTATGTGTCTTATGATGGCTCTAGGGGCAACTTGGAGTTGGACATCTGGATGACCATTCACAGGGTTGCTACAGTGGATGTTACTTTTAATCGCTGGCTTAATATACAAGATGAAAAGTCATCAATGTTGCTCTTTAGAATAACCTGAAGATGCTGTATAAAAACACTAAATAATCTTTCTCATAATGCAAGCTTTCACTGTAATTGGAAAAGAAGAGGCAGCATATTGCCTCGTTATTACAGATTCATATTTTCAACTAAACTCAAAATAGTAGTGAGTCATGCTTTTAAACTTTAAATGAGAACATATTCAATATTTATTCTGTTCAATCAATGTTTTCATTGCCTTTCATTTCACAAAAATATAGAAAGTATCCACTGAATATATTTTTTAATACTTCAGTTATTTAGAGATTGATTTCTGTTTAATAATTTAATAGATGAAATGAAATCAAAATAAAACATTTGCTTACATAGGTATTGTGCTAGCCTGGGAGTGTATTTAGGAAATCAATCAATCATTTACAACCAAACCTTTTTACAAGGCAAATGAATTATAGGAAAATATAATTAAAATCAAAATAATGGAGTCCTAATGAAACTGAAGGTGAAGTTATTCTGTTGTTACCTGGTGTTGTCACTTTCTGTTTCTTCCTGAGGAACAATGATGAAAAACATGGATAATATTTTCAACAAGGCTATAGTTTATGGGAAAGGAATGCTTAATCCTTTTCAAAATAAGAACAGAAACATCACTCAATGGCATATGTGAAGTTTATATTTACCTTCTGTTTCTTGAAAATAACCTTATAATCTAAATATGGAGTTTTAAGAGAAAGGTGTTTGGTAAGTATGGTGGGAAACCAGACTGTGGCTAAAGAGTGGTTAAGTACACATGAGATGAGAACTTTGGGACTGTGACTAGAGGAAAATAGATTTCAGTATGCCTAGATTTTACTTAGAGACATGTAGACAAGGCTAGTGTTTCTCTTTTGAGCTTGTCTATTTAGTTGATCTGAATCCAAAGTCAATACCTATTTCCCTCTAGACTTTGTTTCCAGTTTAGTTTTCATTTCAGATCTTCACCTGTAGAAAATTACGATATAATTGTTTATTATGAAAATGAATAAGTAAACTAATCTCTATTTTATAAATTAAACTTTAGAAGGATTTGTCTTCTTGTTTTGCTTCAATAATGCATATGTGGCTCCTGGTATTGAAACAACACACTGAAGAATCAAGTCCTTTATTTATCATCATAACATATCCCTAAGACAAACACATGTGTGTGTGTGTGTGTGTGTGTGTGTGTGTGTGTGTGTGTTTGAATCTGTGAACAGAATAAGAACAATGGAATAGCTCACTTTTTCCTGTGCAGACAACGTGATTCTGCCTGGGTGTCTTCAGGAACTTACTCCCCAGTATTTGAACAGATGTATCAAATGTTGATCAAGCTGAAGAAGTGACCAACAAGAGTGGTTTGGGACATGAAGGATAGATAAATAAACAGTGAAGTGTAGATGTACTATGCATGTAACTAGAATACTGATATTGCACACTCTCTCTGTTGTCGGTATTTAACTTAGTTCTCAATGCAACAGATTGCCCCAGACTGGTGCCCTTAAAATGACCCATGTACCCTGTGCTTGTGTTTTGTTGTATTTCCTGGTTATTCTCCCATGTACCCTGATGATTAGTTAGGGAAATATCAGTGATGTCTTTAAGCTAATGTAAGGTTGCAGTAGGAGAACCTTTATGCTGTATGTCTCAGAAAAAGCTTTGAACCCCCCTTCCCATGTGTCTTCTGCCTGATGACTTAGTGGGATGAAGCAACCTGCTTTTATATTCTGATACAGAAGAGTCCTTGACAAGTGTGAATCTGGTGGAGAGGAGTCACATTTTGTTATCATTTGCTGAAATGTATATACTGGACTGAGTGATGATCCTGTTCCAAAAAGAGAGGCAACAAAACTTAACTGAACCCCTGTGTTAATCAGGATTCTGCATAGAAAAAGATCTGATAGTCAGTGTATATTAAAAATTGATGTGAGAATTATTGAAATGTTAAGTTGAGTTGCATGATATGATCTGAGTAATCCAACAATGGCTATCTCATGCTGGAGAGCTTGAGAACCCAATAATTGCTGAGTCTGTGAGACCAGATCCATTTACTGCTGAAGGCATAGAAGATTTTTGAAGAGTCTGAACTATCTGGGTTCTGATGTCAGTGAAGGAATGTAGCAGTGGCAAGAGCAGTGTAGATGAACTTGCTAACTAGAGAGAAGGCAATTAGGCCAAAAAAAAAAAAAAAACCTTCCTTCTTTTACCTAGTTTTAACTCAGCTGCTACCAAAGATATTGCCCACATTTAAGCTGAATCTTTCCTGGTCAGGAAAATTCCTCATATGAGTGTGGAGTGACTTTCATCTTAGCTGGTTGTAGCCTTAATAAACACTGATAAGGAATGGAAATAGTACTTTTGATTTTTTATGCTTCAGAGTTCTGACAGCATGTAATAAACTGAGAGAAATCACAACATTCACAGTGCTGGAAGATATGTGGATCTAAGCCAGGTCCTTCCAAAACAAAGAAGACACAATGGTATGCTCCAAAGAAACATATGTGAAGCATAATTAATAAAAACTCAGAGAGGGAAATTAAGGTTTAATCTGAAGCCCCCCAAAGCAAAGCAGCCCGTCACTGCCTCTTACCTCAACCTCAGTATTCCTGGCGATACTGCTTCCAGGAATCTCAGAATGAGACTGTGGTTGAGAGATGTTTTCTTTCCTTTTATAATCCTCTATAGGGTTGGGATTAAAGGTATGCATCACTGGGATTAAAGGCATGCACCACCTGGTTTCTATGGCAACTAGTGTGGCTACTGGGATTAAAGGTGTGTGTCATTTATGGTTACTGTGATTAGAAGTGTGTGTTACCATTACTGTGTCTGTAAGGTTGACCAGTGGGGCTGCTTTATTCTCAGATCTTCAGGCAAGCTTTATTTATTAAAATACAATTGAAATACCACTACACACATGGCAATCACATGGAAATGGCTTCAGGTCATTGATTTTTTTATTGGTTATGTGTTATCAAAGGAAGTGGTTTAATCTCTAGATGACTCTATCCTCACAGGCTGAGGTAGGACAGCAGATGCTAACATGGTTAGTATGTTAGGGAGTAGGTGTTATAATAGTGGTAATTTCCATTTCATAAAGGCCCCTAGGAGGCAGTTATCCAAGTCAGCCCTGCTGTGTAACACCTTTTGTATCTATCTATAATTTTGAGTTAGGACTGTTGTGGGATATTTGTTTACACCATGAAGATATCCCTATGCCTCGGGTGCCTTCTGATTGGTTTATTAAAGAGCTAAATGGCCAATATGGAGGCAGAAGAAAATGGGCAGGACTTCTGAGCAGAGACAGAGAAACTGGAAGGAGGAATCTAGGCACATGATTTTGCCACCAGACTCAGAGCAAGTTGGATGTGATGTATGAAGAAGAGGTAAAATGAGTCATGTGGAAGAATATAGGTTAATAGAATCAGGTTAATAAGTTATATGAACTAGTTGGGAAAAAGCCTAAGCTACGTCCAAATGTTTATAATTAATAATAAGTCTCAAGGTCATTATTGTGGTCTGGTGTTTCAAAGATAGTTTGAGAAGCAAGCTTATTACATTTCATGCCCAACGTGTGGCATATAAATCCACCAAGGGCCTTAGATGCTGGGGAAAAATTCTCTGTACATAGTGCTTGTTGTACATAGAGACATGGCTCTTTTAAGAGGCCCTGTTACCAAAATTTTCAATGGGGTTAATGAGTGGCAGGCAATGTATTACTCAGTGGTGGGAGACTAGGTAGAAACAATTACCACAGCATGACCCAGAAACTTCCCAGAGCTGGGGCCGATAGACTGGATCCAGGTCAGGCCATAGGCATGAGGCTCCACTTTCACAGACCTTAAAAGGGTGAAGCCAGTCGTAAGACCATGTGCTAAGAAGAGCTGTATAACAAAAGGCCTTGCCACCACTTAGGAGTTTAAGGTTTGGCTCACACAGAACACACTGCAACTGAGCGGCTGCAGGCACTTAGTAAAGTCAGCCCAGGTCCAGGTTATTAAAAAACAAAACAAAACAGAGTATAGTGTCCTTAAAATGTGCTTAGATTCTAAAACAGAAGAGAAAAATGGATATAGTCACATAAAAATAAATAGCTTAAGAATAATTAATTCTTTAAAGAGACAATAAAGTAATATAAAAGGAAAGAACCACACAAATGTGGGAAATGTAAAGGGTATCCAGATTCCATATGGTGCTTTGCTGACTTTGATTTTTTAAATGCTAATGAACAAAAAGCAATAACTGGCAAGGTGCACTGGATTACAGAAAGTACTAAATTCAACCAACCTATATATTTAAAAAATGTCTTAACTTCAAAATGAAAGTCAGAAAATATGTTACATTGGGGGAGAGACTTTGCTTTTGCTTCCTCAGGATCAAAAAGCTATGGATTTCTTTAAAGTTAATAAAGATCAAATTTGACTGGGTAGACCTCCTGAGGACCTTGGCTATAGACATGAGGTAAAAAGCCAAAAAGACCATAGGGGAGGTGACATATGTGGTGATTCCTCAAATGAAAATCACTCTGAGACTGGGTGAGACATGAATCTTGTTGGCTACAGAGTCCTCATGACATTATATTCATATGGCATCAATAGTGATTTATATTATAGTTTGGTTATGCAGTACAAACTGACTTATAAAGTTAAAAGTTGCTCTTTACCATTCAAATATAGAACAAAACATCATCTTTAGCAGACTTATGCACAGCACATATTCTATACTTGTGTTAATGCAGATATTTGTATGTTACCTTTAAACTTTTGTGCATTTTTCAGGGGGAAAAAAGAAACAGACACCATTATCCCATAAAGACAAGTGATCTAGCCTAGGTGATCCAGCCCTTCAGAAATCCCTGTTGTAGTTTCCCAAAAGTTCTGCCTCCAGAAAACTTCAGAGTTGCTAGTGGAGAGGGTCCAGCCTCACAGTTTCTTCCAGTCAGGACTTAAAATAAACTCTACACTTTCCTGTCAGGTGGGACAAAAAAAAAAAAAAAAAAAAAAAACAAAAAAAAAAAAAAAAAAAAAAAAAAAAAAAAAAAAAAAAAAAAAAAAAAAAAAAACTCTTTAGTACTACAGAGGAATCTTGTATGACTGTCCAGGCAGCAAACTATCATTGTCATTTCTATAGTTTTGGGAGATATTTCCTTTGCAATTCCTGTTTACTCAGGTAATATTATATCCTTATCAGATGTCTGATGGAGTTGAAGATGAGATGCTTATAGTCTTATTGTTTTCCTTGTTAGCAAATTCAGAAAAGAAATTTACATAAGAGATGTAAAGTTTATAAGATTGAAAAACATAAAATCTTAAGTTGTTTCTCCAAAAAAAATGTTTTAAGGTCTGAAAATATATTTCAAGGATGGTAATAAAAATTACGACAAAAAGTAGTTTAGGTATAAAGCTTTAGATTCCTAAAGATAGGATGGATAATAGAGTATTGTCTCTGAATATGCTAAATACAAATGAGCTGAACATTGTGAATTTAATTCTTACTTGATAACTTATTATTGTATATACTTTTCTATGTTTGCATTAAAACTTTTCCTTTCGAATTAACAGAAAGAGGAAAAGTTGCAGAATATTTGTTTACACTGTAAAGATATGTCTCTGCCTAAGACAGTTTCTGATTGGTTTAATAAAGAGATAACTGGCCAATAGCTTGGCAAGAGAGAATAGGTAGTACTTTCAGGCAGAGAGAAAAACTGGGAGGAGAAATCTAGGCACATGATTTTATCGACAGTCATGGAGCAACTTGAATGTGCCTTACTAAGAAGAGGTAGCTGAGCCACATGGCATAATGTACATTAATAGATAAAGGTCATTAAGTTATAAGAGCTAATTTGGAAAAAGCCTAAGCTAAGGCCAAACTTTGATAATTAATAATCAGTCTTGGGGTTGGAGTTTCAAAGATAGTCTGATGAGGAAGCTTGTTACATTGCTTTGCTGACTCACAGGTTGTATCATAATCCTCCCATGACAAAAATGGTCCTGATAGGTGTGTCAAGTTGATGGCAGCAAGGTCAATTGAGTTTTACTTGCTTCCCTCTCTCAGTAATCCCCTTTATTCTTCAGGTACGTCATGACCTTAAAAGACTTAGAGAGATTTAAGTGTTTATTTGTTTAGATAAGGAGCGCATTTCACCTCATTTGCCAAAAGTGTTTCAAGAAAAGACTGTAACCCCTAAGTGATTTTATTCACTTTAAATGCTTTAATATAGTTATATATGACATTTAGAAAACTGAAGTGTTCTTAGCTCCAACATTCTTGCCTTTCTGTCTCTGAAAATTGCATCACTTCTTCAGGTTGCTCTGTGAACCCCTGCGCAAGGCTTGTCATTTTGCTACTCACAGATTACTACTGCAGCTCTTAAGCTTTCATCCTTCACTAATTTGTAAAATCCTTGCTCTTTAGGGCAGATCTATTTTTCTCATTATACTATCCCAAAGGCTGGTTATATGTCATAGCATATTCAAAGTGTTAGGTGAAATTTATATTGAACGGGAAAACAAACCCTTAAACTGAGGACTGTGAGGACCAAAACAATATGAGAGCAGAAGTTCCACTTCAGTAAACTCTGAGGCTGTTATAGGGATTGGCATGTTTGAAAGAGCTAATGAATTAATGACTCCTTGTGCTCTGGGATGGAGACTGGAATTTTACATTCAGATCCTTCGGTTTTGACTTTGGAATATTTTCATGACAATACAGTCCACTACTTTTATTCATTGGATTAATAAAATAATCATCAAACTTTTAGTTTTTGTACCAACTTGCATCTATACAGATTCTTGGACTATAGAAGGGAGACCCACCTTAACCAATAAACATAGTAAGGCTACATGTTTTGTCTACATAGTATGTCTACAGTGTCTTAAGTAACAAAAGCAGAAGCTTTGAGAGTCCATTGTAAACTAGATGAAGAACCTTGTGGACACTTTCTCTCAGGAAGAGTATTAGAGAGTAGGTCCCACCTTGTTGTCTTCAGGGCTTAAAGCTTCAGTCCCACCCCACCTCTGCATCAATTGGTGTTTCATTTACACTTTGCTTTGTTTATGAGTTCCTTGATGCACGCATTTTTGGCTGCTTGCATTTCCACCTCACCATGGGGACCCAGACCTCACTCTCAGATTTTTGCTCTATTTCTAGTAAGCATTCCTCTCTCCTCATGCATTTGGAGCTCTTCCATAAAGCCAATAACTGTGGAATAATTTCTTTTTCTTGTTCCTGGAGAAGCACAATATTCTTTTGTGGTAGACACCGGATAATGATATAATTTTCACTCTATTTCCAGCTGTGCTTTATCACTTACTTCCTGAACTTCTGCTGGTACAGGCATCACTTTTACCTTACACTTGCTTTGGCTTTGTAATCATAGTTAGATTCTTCAAGTCTCAATACCGTTGAGTTAGGTTTGTCCTCCACTTTCCTCTATTTCATGTTCCTGGGGATTCCACTGTCTAAATTTTTTTTTCAAGACTCTTTACTTTTGATAGCTGGAAAATAAGTAATCAAAGAAAGTGGTTTCTTATTAGGGGGTTTATCTTCTCTGTTAGAATTCTTTAAAATTGAGTTGAGTCTCTGACAATTTATGCTATTAGTATTTTATATCAGGTGATTATTTGTTGTTGGGGATGTCTTGTGAGTATCAGACACTTTAGTAGCATTTGTGGCCATACACACTGGGACTGAGCATTCTGGCCCTGATATAGCAATTAGTGGTGTTTTAAGTTACTGTGCCACATCTTTTGTAATGAGAGTTACTGACCCTAGGGCATTTTCTGCTTGCCCATTTATTCTTCTCTTTCTTCATTTATCTAATATTTATCATCTACCAACAGTTCAGCAATTTGGAGATTGATGTTGTATTGCCCTCTGTATGCTGTGAATATGTATCATCACCATTGGTTAATAAAGAAGCTGCTTTGGCCTATTACAGGGCAGTATATAGGTAGGTGGGAAAACTAAACTGAATGCAGGAAGATAGGAGAAACCAGGGAGATGCCTTGTAGCTGTCCAAGAAGCAAGATGTGAGGTAACAAATCATGAGGCTCATGGTAAAATACAAACTAATCTTGGACTTCCCACAGGGCAGGGAACCCTGATTGCTCTTTGGGCTGACGAGGGAGGCGGCGGTGGGGAAGAGACAGAAATCTTTAATAAATAAATAAATAAATAAGTAAATAAAAGAAATAGGTTAATTTATAGTTACATCTAGCCGGTAAGAAGCCTAATACTTTTGCCAAACAATTATAACTGATATTAAGCCCTCGAGTGGTTATTTCATCAATGGCTTCAGAAACTAGCAAGTAGGGGACCTGGTGGGTAGAGAGGAACTGGTCCAAGGAGAGCAGTGAGATAGAGAAAGTCTCAGTATCCATTTATATAAAATATAACAGGAATAGAGATGAAAACTTTGTCTTCATGGATCTCACACCTTCCCATCACAAGGTATACTCTTGCCCCTCACTTTGCTTTGCTTTTGGAGGCATGATCCTCACTAAGCTGGGGCTGAAGTAAATAACTGGGTAAGTATATAGACACACAGACAACTCCAGTGTTGATTTTACAGATTTCTCATATATGTCTCATATATATATATATATATATATATATATATATATATATATATATATATGTGTGTGTGTGTGTGTGTATTTATATAACAAATAACTATAATAGTGAAATATCACTTTCTAAAGAATTCTGTAGTGATCTTATTTAATGTTATTATAAAATATTAGCATACTTTCTTTTGTTTACTAAGCTTGCTATTTCATGAGAATTAACTCTTTATGACAACTAGTATAAGCCTGTTTGTCCAGAATTAAAATTTAGCTATTATTAAGTTTAATTAAATTTGGTTGTAGCAGTACCACATTCAGTTCTTCAACATAATATCATAACCAAGTTGTGTGGTTTTTACTTGTGGCAAAATGTGAATGTAGTTTTTACATGAGTAAAAGGACTTCATTTTCTGAACAGACAAATTTCAGTTTACTGTATGATCCTCATGTATTTAGGATTAAATACATTTTACCTAGATATCAAACCCAGAATAATTTTACTTAAGAAAATGAAAGTATTTATGACCCATAGAAGTCCGTTCTAATCTAAGTTTTATTTATTGGGTAAAATACCCCAATTTTTAGTCAAGATACTGCATTTTCCTTAAACTTTACGTCAGAGTTAAAGTATGAGAGAAGTCCATTTGTGCTCCTTGTTACCTGGGGTGGAGCACACAAAGACCCTTAATGGTGTCCATAACAAACACCTGCAAATTAGACTTATCTCCTTGGTGCATTCATTTCTCTGCTTTATGACCTTTTCTAGTCCTCCTTTTTCCTTTCTGTGGACACTGAGGTTCTATAAAAAACATGAGTTTGGTTGCTACTGCTTCTTAAGAGGGTGGGGAGTGGGGACAAGGCTCCTAAGTATGACTGTGACTTTTATTTGCTTAGTCCATCTTCACTGGGCTTACACTGAGGATCTGGTAAACACTACAGAGCTATGTACTCCTTGGATTTAACTAATTAGTTTTATTTATTAATTTCACCTAGGAAGAAAAAATACTTTCTTGCATCACAAGACATAAATTCATAGTTTTTCTAATAGCCTGTGGACAAAACAGGAATGATCCACAGAGTGCTGCACACCGAAGCACTGCAGTGTTAATAATGCATGACAGCTGCACCGAAGGACAGCAGCTCCAATGGGATTTCAGAATAAACTTGAACCTTTTATGGCAGAATGTCAATCGTGCTTGAAAGAACACCTGGCAAACTGCTTACTCATAGGTGAATATTTGGCAAAAATGAGTGGAGTCAATTATTTTAAGAAAATAATTTAGCTTTTGTTGCAAGTAAAAGTTTAGTTTTGAGTTTCTGTGCAAACACAGTGACTAGAGTTAGATACTTGGAACCTGTATTGAATGTCACATATGATAACACACACTTGTAACACAGCACTGGGAAGGCAAAGACAGGTGGATAGTGGGCTGCCCTGGCTGACTGTCCCATCCTAAAGGGTAAACCCAGGTCTTGATTAGAGACTCTATTTCTTAAAATAGGGTAGACACAAGGGGTGAGCAACGGTCCTCAAGGTTGCCATATGTGCATGCACCCAGACATGTTTCTACTCATGAACACACACGATTCCAAGTGTAAGTGGAAATTTTTGATATGTTGCATGTGCTATCATGAGTTCAACACCTCAACAAATCATTGTCACATATTAAATCAATAGTGATACATGAAAATATTTAAAACATATAAATAATCAGCACATCAATTTTAAAAATTAGTATAACTCTTTGAACTATGTTCCAAGTGAGAAATGCATGATATTACAAAACTGTGCCTAAAAGAATGACTCAAAGTAGAAGATAGGCACTGCATGAAAATCAGTTCATTGACATATAATTTCATAATTCATAGCTAATCAAGACTTTACCAAACCAGTATATGTTGGGCTCTGTTATGGCTTCAAAGTATAACCAGAATTATGACTTCTAGCTTGTCAGTTACCTCTCTAGAGGATCTTCAGAAACTTCAAAGAAAATAATAAACGGCACAAAATACACATAAAAGCAGAAAGATTCTACTCGGTTATAAACCAGTGAAATTACATTTTTAATAAAACAAATGATCTATTTGAGTGTGTAGAGTTTAAGATTATTATTTAAAAATTAGCAATGAAGCATGTTCCCTGACTTTTCATTTATAACTATAGATATAACTCACATAAATAATGTTTTCAATGTTTATTTTTTACTAAAAGGGGTCATGAGACCAAAACATAAAGATTTTCTACAATGATTCAAATTAAATTTTACATCTTTTGGGGAAATAGTATGAATTTTATTTCTATTAAGGCTTGTACATTTTAGTCTTGAAATTTGATAAATTTAGTTATACAAGCAAAATGTTTCCACGATATCACAGGGATTACACCGGAATCTCTTCTGAAATTACAAAACATGTGTTTGCATCACAATTTAGGTTTAGCTCTCTTTTATTTAAATATTTGTACATTGTGAATTGAGAAATATAATGTTTTCTTTTATTCAGCATATTTGAATATTAAATAAATGGAGGCCACATGATTAACTTTTTAAACAAGATGTCCTATGCCTTTCTTGTAAAAGGCATTTTGTGCTGGTGAGATGATTCATAGGGCAAAGGCACTGGCCGCCACATCTAGTGACCTGAGTTCAGTTCTAGGAGCTCACTTGGTGGAAGGAGAGACCCACATCTGTAAATCTGTCCTCTCATCTTCACAGCACAGTATGGAATGTGCTTCCCTAGCACACCGAACTTACTGGAGAATGTCTGAAATCTTTCACACTGTCTGCGGTGTGCATTGCTGATCTTCTCACTCACTTGCCCGTTCTTATCTTCCATCCACCTTACCCTCTTTTTTTTATCTGATAATTTTTTTTATCTACATTCATGCTTTCTTCCTCCTTCTGTATTTCTACCTTCCATACATGAAATACAAGCACCATTTCGCAATATTCATTTGTGCCTCTTGTCATGATGAGTGTCTTATTTTATGGTTGTGTGCTAAATGGAAGATTTTATTTATTAGATTTTTTTTTTAAATACCAATCCAAGTTTCTACTCCCTTCCCTCCTCCCATTCCTTCCATACACCATCCCACCCCATCCCATTTAATCTCAAAGAAGGTAAGGCACATTGCCTTTAGAAGGTCTAAGGTCCTCCCTACTATATCTAGGGTGAGCAGGATCTCATATAACTCCTATTGACTTTAAACTTGCTACATGGTGGAAGCAGTCTTGAACCTCTGATCTTCCTACTTTCACCTCCCAAGTGCTATTATTATGGGCATAGTACCATGCCTAGCTATGTTGCTTCTTTGGAAGTGTTTGTTCAGTTAATTTGACCATTCGTTGACTGGATCTTTTGCATGCTAATTATCGACATGAATTCCATTATGAGAATAGCTCATATTTTTCCCATTGTGAAGGCTGATTTTTCATTCCATTTTTTTCTTTTGTTGTGTGGAAGCCTTGCAAATTAATACAGTCCCATTTGTCAATTCTTGCTCTTTCCAGAGCTTTTAGATTTGTATTCAGAAATGTTTTGCCCATATCTATAACTTGAAATATTTCTTCTTGGTTTTCCTCTAAATTGTTTCAGAGTATGAGGTTTCACACTAACCTTGCTATATATGTGCTTGTTTGTTTGTGTACATCTTCATAGGTATTTGGTCATGTTTGGTGAGTTTTAGTTTTATTACATATTTCTGTTATAATGCATTTGTGAAGAGTTGTATTATAAATTAAAATATGAATAACTTTAGAGAACCTTCCATAAGCTCTGAAATGAGTGTGTTCTCTGCAGTTTTTGAATAAAATTTTCTGTAGATGTATAGGAAGCCCATTTCATATAAGATGTAGTTTAAATTTGAAGTTCTTTGTCCTGATGACTTTTGTACTGGTGGGACAAGGGTATCAAACATCACTGCTGTTTGGGGACAAATCTGCTCCTTAATGTTCAGTAATGTTTGTTTCATGCAATTGGAAACACCAGCACTCAGAAAGTATGTATGTTCAAATTATGTGATTCCTTTATGTGTTGTTTCTTTTAACAATACACAATGATATTATTTTCTCCTCCAATGTTTACTTGAAATAGCCCTTATTGAATATAGTATGACTTCTCGTTTGTCTCCGATGCCATTTTCTCAGAATATCATTTACATCCTAGCACTCAGGAGGTTATATAACATTTAGAAGGGAGAACTTCACTGAATGAGGAGATATGTTTCTTGAGGTTTTATATTCCTGGCACACTTTCTACTTTTTTGTTCATTATCCCATGATATGAGTTGCACCAGATAGATATCTTGCCACTATGGATCTGTCTGCTATCATCCCTTTCCCATCATGATGAACTGTTTACTCTGAGATAGTCAGCCATTCTAGATTTCCTCCTGTAAGTTTTTTCTTTGAGGGGGGGTGTTAGTTACAGCAACAAAGAGCTTTGCTAATAGGCAAAAACAAGTGTATATAGTTTTCCATTCTTTTATTTTCACTGTGTCCCTGCCTCACCTGGCTATAGGTTATACTTCCTGCAAAAAGCATTCAGCTTTATCTTTTGAATCCAGTTTCCTAATCCCTATTTTTAATTGGAGCATTAAAACAATCCCTTACATTGTTTGAGGTATGATTGAGAACTCTGCATTAACTCCAGTGGAATTGTTGTTCCTCTCATGTTTGATTCTTTCCTATGTCTTCTTGGTTCATCTCATCCACTGATGATATTTCATAATTTATACATCTTTCCTCCATGGGAAGGATTCTGGTGAGTATTTTTGCAGTGCTGGGTTAGTTCTCATGCACTCCTTTACTTGATGCTCATCTAGAAAGTTCTTTGTTTCTCAATCAATTCAAAAGGATAACTGTTAAATTTAGTAATACACATTGGTGTTGGGGGAGGCTGCTTGTTTATTTCCTGGCCACCCAGACTCCAAAAATAATCACACAGATATCTGTATTCATTGCAATACTGTTTGGCCAATAGTTTAAGCATATTTCTGGCTAACTCTTATATCTTAAACTATCCCATTTCTATTAATCTACGTGGTTGTGGCTTACTGGCAAGGTTCTGGTGGAACCTGGCAGAGGCATCTTTGGGCAGCTACATGGCTTCTCCCTGACCCCATCTACTCTCTCTATATATCTCTTCCAGCCTGGCTATATTCTGTTAAGGTATTGGCTGAAAGCAGTTTATTTATTAACCAATGCTATACATGAAATCCCACATCACCTCCTCTTTTCAGTGTAATAAAAAGGAAGGTTTTAACGTTAACATAGCAAGATTACATATAACAAAACAAGTATCAAGCCAGAATTATAGTTACAATATTTTTATCACTTTATCTTTTATCATAACTAAAGAAAACTATAAATATCTATTCTTCAACTCCATCAAAGACTCCAGAAGAATATATTACCTAAGTAAACAGGAAGTGCATTGTAAGCAACCTCCAAAACTTTAGAATTGATGGAGACATCTCACTGCCTGGACAGTCACTCAAATTCTGTAACACCGGGGCATCCATCTTCAGCCTACTGGCCCAGTGTTTTCCAGACTTTTTTTGTGAAGCAGAAAATTTCAAAGACAGTTCCACCTATATTGGCAGTTTGTCAGTCACTTTCTTCTGTGTACTGCAGAATGTCTGGCAGACTCTTTCATGAAGCAGGAACCCTGAAGAACTGTCTCATCTTCTTTAGGCAGCTTCAGCAGTCAATTTTCTGTGGGTCCTACAAGTCCAGTCAAACCGTTCAAGCAATAGCAGTTTCTTGCCCATATGGCTAACAAACTCCACGAGGAGCCTCTTCGATGTCCATCCTTTTCTTGAAGTAGATTGGTGTTGCCAGGACCAGATGTGTCTCACTGTCATGAAAAGTCCTAAGTTCTTAAAACATTTTTAAATGTCATATTCTGTAGTCTTTGAAAGATCTGAAGAATATTCATCCATCCTAAATACATATCTCTACATCTAGAAAAGCTAAATAACATGGTTACAAACTTGACTATTATAAATGATTATCTATTAACCTGTATTTCTTAATTATCTGTTATATTTTAAAATAAATTGCACAAACACTGTCTATGAATCAAATATATACATCCCTTACTAACTTGTGTCTCGCGAAGAGTCTGTCCAGTCTTAAACTCGTTTCTGTGTATCTGTCCGTCTATCTCACTGAGAAGGGAAATAATTGCTTCTCTTATCTTGGCTCTGCTTTGCCCTTTTCAGTGTAATGTTTCATTAAATATTTGAGCTGGTTGACATTAAAAGATTCCAGTACTTGCTAATTTTTGCTAGTTAACTTGTTTGAAGAAATTTTCCTGTTGGGAGATGAAAATGCAATGTGTTCTACCCATGAAGGCTCAATCTTTGCCCCTCACTCTCCAACTGCAAACTCAAACTGCCCCCCTTTATCTGTATCCTTCTATAATGTAAGAAAGAGGAGGACCACTTAGTCTTCCTGTAATACCAAAATCAGTGCCATGAGCCCCGCTACTCAATAGGAGGTACTAGGATGGATGGTGCCATTGATTTTTTTCCTTTTGTAAATAAAGCTAGGAAATTATTTATGACCAAAGTATACAATCTATGACCCAGTAGCCATAAGTGTCCTCCTTATTCACAATTTCAGTAATCATAAAGTGAGTCTCAGATCTGAGATTTAAATTTAAAACTTAGAGTGATAATATGAGTTAACATCATTTAAAAGGGAGGTTATAAGGATGATTGGCAGGACGCCATCACTCATCACAAAATGGATACTTGGTCTTTTCCCTTCACCTCCATAGACATAAATTCTTAAAATGTATAGATCACAGGGGAAAGAGGTACATATAACATTCTAGAGAGAATGTGCATTTAACTGTTTGCAGAAATGAGTGCTAGATGTATTGTGAAGAAGTAGGCCAATAAAAAGTAAGCTCTAGAAAGGGAATGAGGCATGGAGTAGATAGCATAAGAAATCTTCTTTTGGGGGTACGAATACCTGATCACACAATTCCCCTAAATAGCGAGGGAATTGTCAAATGAATACAACCATTAGCATACATTAGTGAAAATAATGACTATAAAAGAAATATAGTGATTTAAAATTTGGCTATAGAAGTGTAGCCTTAACAGACAACAAATTAACTGTGTGCCAAGATGACAGCAGCTACAGTACAAACAAAAAGAGCAGCTAATGCCTTTCAACAGATACGAAGATTTATGTGTATAAAGAAGGGAATTGCCATGCTGCCTCATGACTTATACCCACATTGGCTCCAATCAAAGGAAATGCAATTTAGTTTTAAATTGGGAAAGAGTTTTCTGAAGTGTGACCCTGTGGACAGGAGCTAAAGTTAAAATTGACTGATTCATTTTGATAATATTCTCTGCATATATGTTAATAATTACTGTGGCTCAGCTATGAAGTGTGCCCTGTGAAGTCCTGAGTGAATGTGTATTAGTTGACATGGGTGCCATCATGAAGACCTCTCCCTCCAGAGACGACTTTTACAGAGATTAGCTAACCCTGCCTATTTGTTCACCTGTGAACCATAAACTCCCCCTCCTTCTTCAGGTGAATGTAAAATGCCATCTGACTATCCAACTGTAAATAAAAAGCACAGAATGCTTCTGAGGTGCTGAAGCTTCAATGCCAAAGAGCCAAATCTTCCAGACCCAGACTTTGCAAAGTCTATGTGCCCTTTCTTCATTTCCTGTCCTAGCAAGCCCTGGAAGGATGTGGAATTGTGCCAGAGTGCTATATTAGATGCTTGGTCGCCAGCTCCTGGTCCTGGAGGATAATGATTTTGTAAGGTTTTGGAAACTTTGGCAAGTGGAGCATGTATGGAAGAGGTGGGTCACTGGGGAGTCTTTTGAGGTTACACACCTAGTCTTCAACCCCTTGCTTCATTGCATTGTCCACAACAATTCTAGTCATACTATGAGTTCAGTCACCTACTGGTTTCCTAAAACCATCAGCTAAAATAAACCCTCCCCCTTAAATTTGTGTATGTTTCTTATTTAATTACATTGGTGCAGAAATAACCAGAAGAATATTCAAGTGTCATGTTGATTAGCAAAGTTGACATAGCATTTGTGAAGATCCTCTTCAATAACATGAGCATTCTTATATAGATCCATGAGAAAACTGGAAACACGTTTAAAATAAAATTGAAATATTCTGTTATTAAATTTAAATTCAAAGAGAAAAAATAGAGACTCTGATTAAGTGTGTTCATAAAATTTCTCAATAAATATATAGATACACACATACATATATTAAAATTTTTTTATAAAAATTTATCTTTGTATATATACATGGATTTGTGGGTGTGCGTCTTCTTCAGGCAACTTCACCATCTTTTCAGCCCAATAATTAAATATCAAATGGATATTGTCACAGAAAATTTTATTTATTAATATCATATTTCACAATATGTTTATATGTCTTCAACATATCAACATTCTTGAAAAACAGACATATATGTAAAAGTGTCAAAGATGTCACCATTCTGATAAGTTTGAAAACTTCATAGGTCTTTGGTAAAACTATCCTATAAAACAGAAAAATGTAAAATAAATAATTGGTAATTTAGAAGAAGATATTCAACAATACTTATATAGTCTTGTTAAGAATAAAAATAAAAAGAAACACCTAAACATTAAGAAATTCTTTAAACAAATTATTTAATATGTATAACTTGTAATGTATTCAGAATTAAAATAATAAACAAAATGTGTCTATTATTTTATGTGAGGAAAACAGGTAGGGATAATGATAGTAATTCATGTCCCCTATTTTTGTTAACAGTCTGAACTTACTATAAAATTAATACCGACATTAATTTGCTGCATTACTGGTGATTACAAAGTTGTTGTTTTCTTTTCTTTTAAGCATCTTTAAAAGTTCACACAGTAAAGGAAATCTACTATGTACTTAAGGAAAGTACATACTTCATAATGAAATGCATAAAGCAATTATAAATAAATAATACTGGTATAAAAACACTCACAAGGTGCTTGCTGGGTTAAAAATGGGCAGATTAGATATCTCTGATAGTGAAAGGAAAATGATTCCACAGAAGGTGTGTATCACTGGAGGAAAAAATAGTATGTATTCTGCCTACTCTGAGAGTAACACTAAATACATGCAGCTGTATTTGCCAGTTGAATAAACAAATTGCCCATTAGTGATTTAATTTGCATAATGATGATTGCTAGTAAGACTCAAAATGTTTGAAATATTTATTGCTCAGTCTCCTTTCTTCTTTTATGGATCATTTGTGTATGTCTCTCACTCTGTTTCTATAAAAACGTTTCTCTTTTTTTTTCTTTCTTTTTTTTTTTGATTTATCTCTTTAGCCGATCATGAGGGAATTGTCTGCAGTAAGATTAACAGGGTTTTTTAGGTTTCACAACCTGTAAATATTTTCCTCTGTTATTATAGACCTTTGGAATGTGATTGTGCTTCTTTTTTTTTTTAACATACTGAAAAGAATGATTGTTTTCTGCAATCATAACTACCAGGTTTGCTATTGTTTCTTGCTTAGGCAGGGGCTTGTTCAATTTGATATGTTGAGTAGGGAGAGATGTTGTGTTACTTTTCTGAAATGTCCCTCTTGTTCTGTTTCGGTTTCCAGAATTCTTTCCATTTTCATCAGAGTTTGGCTATTGCTGTGTGAGTGTACTGCAGCTTTAGTAATTATGTATTCTCATGATCTTATCACTTTGGCTATGCTATTCTGGATATTGTTATATAATTCTACTTAGGGTTCCAAATTGGATCAATGACCAAAAAATAAAAATATAAAAACAATAAAAAAATTCTAAAATAACTTCATTTGACATTTCCTATGAAATCAAATCTCTAAAAATCAAGAGCTGAAAACCGAAATCTTGTCCACGGTGAGCTTGCCTCGTTCATGAGGATGTGATGTGTCTCACCTCAAGATAAATTCTCCTTTATCACCCATAACAATATAAGAAGGAAAGGATTATAATTGAATTGTTTTAAAAATGACTAAAATTTTCACCTGAAAATATGCTTAGTAGATAAGTAATTTATCATTATTGGGATGCTGAAGTTGAAACCATAATTCAAATCTGTGAACTAGTCGACCTAGAAGCTTATTTTACTGTTAAGTTCTTATCTAGCTTATTGCTTCCTTGATTACAGCTAGCCATATAGTTCCTGCTGTGACTGCAATCTATTCTATATTTCTTTTCCCTTCCCACCCCAAGGCTATCCCAACCATGCCTTTACAGCAGTCTTTTAGACATGGTTTCTAACTTTCTGTCGTGGTTAGTACTTTTCCACTCACAGACAGCATTTGTGTTCAGTGCCCTTTTTCTCAGTCTCTCCTTGCAGTCTACCCAACTCTCCAGGGCATTAGACCAGGTTTGAACTGATCTCTTCCCCTTCCACATCTCCTAACATCTGATTCTTCATCAGATCTTCTTGTATTCCAGTTCAGACTGACACTTTGCCCTGAAATCAGCTTCTTAAGAAAAAAAATTTACTGTATCACTCAACACAATCATTGTTAATTTCTGATTCCAGTAGAGAAGAAAAAACAATAACAAAAATCCCTACTGTTAAAATAGAATAAGAGATACTTTTTAAAAATAATTTTGGTCTGTGAGCTCTTGATTTTTCAACATTATAGTTACATGCTTCAACCATACTGAAGCTTTGTTAAACTGATTGCACATGTCTCCAGGTTATAGCCTATGTTCAAAGGTTGCCGGCTTGTTTGTTTTGTTGGTGTTTACTGAAGCACAGTTCTTCATTCAGTCTTTGGTGCACATATGCCATCCTTTTGAAGTCAAAGCTTCTACATTTTTGCCTAGAAAGCCTTCCTAAGCTACAGAGGCAGTACAGCACTATAGGACACATTGAATGCTGAAACCTTAGGACAATAATCACATAAAAGTCTTAGTCATTTAATTATTTTTGACTGGCTTCAATGCTGAGTAACTGTATAACACCATAATATACTTAGATAGCACCTTACTTAAAGACTCAGGTCTCTTGGAAGGCAAATCTAAGCATTAAATATCCATTCTCTTCCCATAATGACCTGGTGCCCTTTCTGATTAAAATTATCAAATAAGCAGTATTTAACTTGGGCTCAGGATGTTGTTAAAACATGGGATGAAGTCAACCAAAGTTGCTGGGATTTCATGAATTCATGATTCTGCCCTGTCCAGAAGACAGTATTTATCCCCTGACCTCTGGCTTTTACAATCTTTCTGCCCCCTTTCTGTGATGTTTTCTAAGCACTTGGGAGTCACTATTCTCTTCATTTAGATCCGTTGTGAGTTTATATTAACTTCCATCTGCTACACGAAACGTCTTCTCTGAAGAAGGTGGAGAGTTGTACTAGTCTGTGAATACAAGGAATATTTAGAAGGCAATGTGATACTGTGTCCCTTTAGCAAAGTAACAGTGTTGGGGCCTATCATCTCCCTACCCAAGTGCTCTTGATTAATATTATAGCAATCAGGTGTGATTTTTCTCGTTTGAATTAAGACTTCCAAGGAGTTGGACAAAGAGAACAGATAGGGGACTTGCAGAGGTAGATACGATCTAAATACATTGCATTAATGTAGGAAATTACTGAAGGATTAGTAAAAATTAAAACAATGGCTAGTGTTCTCATGACCAGTATTCTTTACCCCAATTTGTCTTCAAAAACTTGACTGAAGTATCTGTTAAGAAACATGTAATCTAGGCCTGGCAGAGCACACTAGAAATTCCACACTTAACATTGAGACAGCAAGATCACGAGTTTGAACCCAGTGTGGATTATTATAAGACCTGATCTCAAACAATCACAAAGAAAGAGGGGGAAGTGAGGAAAGGGAGGGTGGTGGCTGGCGAAAGGACAAAATTTTCCAGTTTAACTTTCAAGTCGAGTCTTTGGAAATCTGAGTTGTGCAATAACTTACCACTGTCTTCAGCATGTATCAAAGAGAGGAGCGCTGTAGACAGATGTGGAGCTGTGTGGTTGCTCCGCTCTCCTTTCCCAAGTCCCTGCTTACCATTCTATTGATTTGGGTTAAGCTGCATTTCATTTGCAGCTTTTAATAACAAACTTAATGTTTACCAGGTGGCAAATACTAAGCTAAGCCCTCAAGAAGTATCACAAATCCAGCCTGGAGCATGATCCTATGTGGCGCATCTCTTGGACCCTATTTCTCAAGCTGGCAGCATTCATTCCTTTAATGGGGAGAAGGTTGTGGCAACTTTCATTTTGCCAATGTGCCTGGCAGTCTGTAAGATTTTGCGAGTCATTTTCTTGAGAGATATTGGAGTCCACGGATTGGACATTTTTTTTTTCTTTTTTGGTAAGAAGGGTTGAGATTTAAAGGCACAGAGGTACCAACAGACCTACACTGGGCCTTCCACTGACAGTGAGTTCCTCTCTGCTTCTTGTTCACCATGGATTTCTGTCGAATACTGTTTTGATGGGTGCCAACCTGTGCAGAGGCTTGGCTTGGTGTGCTCAGCAGGGGCTAGTCTTTGTCTAACATCCTTCTACCCATCCTTTTGAAATCCAAAACTTTTGGACTACAGATCACATATTCATTTTGCTCTGGATCCCAGATTGCTGCTCGTCCTTTTCAGCAAATGCATTTTGCTTACATATTGTCAGACTGAAGACACAGAGTGCTGGGGGTAGTATTCCAATGTACGCCTAATGGATCTGCTAAGAGCAAAGTCATTTCAATCCAAAGAAATGGCATTAATTTTTTACCAGTAAAACAGGGGACAGCTTAGAGAAAGAGATAATGAGAATATACTTGCCTGAGACAGATATCATAGTGTTTGTTAAAATATAGCTTGAAAAATTTGTTTCAGCATCCCTATCCATGTTAGAATAAATAAAATCTTTCCTTGCAACTAAAAAAAAAGGCAGCATATAATACTGGACAGAAGCCTTAAAGACATCCTTTCATTGTATCATATATGATTCTAAAGCACTATATTTTGCTACTAATAAAATGTGAATAAAATATTCTAAATTTAACTTACTTTTGTCTTGTCCTTTTGCCTAATTACTGGATAGAGATAGAGCAACAATAAACACAGAAAACTAGTTGGAGATGTATTTTTTTTGGAATAAAAGAGTGAGATTTCATTCAATGTACTTGCTTTGCATAATTTAACAATGCCCTCCCCCAATAAAAGTGTACGGTTAGTCTCCAATGGGTGATCCATATCCTTGTAACCTGCATGATGCAGTAGCTTTTTTGAGAATGAGGAGCTGACAAGGGAGCTGACACCCATGTGCTGTTTTTATTTTCTTCAGGTAAACTCTTACGGACCAGAGCATAGAGGCAAGGCAATTTCCGCCTCCAACAGCTAGAAGTTGAAGTGAGGCACAATTTCTGATCATACAAGTTTGTACACTTCTTAGGAGCTTTGATAGAGTTTGCCATTACCCACTGCTATTCTGTATCTTCATTACTCACGAATTTATCTACAACATGACAATTTTTGTCTTTAGAATTTTTGAGCATAACAAGTTGGCCTGTTTCATCCTTACTTATTGTTTCATATGCATGTGATTTGCATTACTTTGTTCTATTAATAAATCTTTTAAAATTAAATTTTATGTTATTATAATTTTAGGAGTTAGGATCAAGGGAAACTCCCAGAAGACTATAAAGGTAGCAGAATGCTTAGTAGTCTATCAGGTTTGACACCAAGTACGTGATACCTCCTTGAAATTTTTGATGAACCACATAATGTAATTTGTCCTTTGAATTAAATCCCACAGCGTTCAAGAGACAATTCTTTCTGATTCGCACTCATCGCAAAAGTGACTTATATAGATAGAGAGGATTCTGTTGGCGTACTGTAATTTAACAAGCTTCTCAGAAAACTTATTTGCTACAAAATTGTGGATATCACATTTTTTTTCTTGTAGATTCTAAGACACAAGCTTCAAACTGAGCTTCCGAATGGACATAGATTGTTCTAAAAGTCTAAACCCTCAGTTGGGGTATACACTATGAAACTGGCTTTCTGCACTCAGAGTTGGGGAATGTCAGCTAGAAACATCTGAGTTCTTTATACAGCTTTTCCCTGGTTGGTTTTCTGTGTCCCTGATGGGCAGGTGGAAGTATGAGTTGACTGACTGTGTCTGACCTTACCTGGACAGTGGAATGTTATTCACCCCTGTACCCTGGAGGTCAACGCAGTCTCTTGGAATAAGCAGAAGTTTACCTGTTCAGCAGAAGGATGGCAAATAATTTGCAGTCCCTCTAAGGAGTCCCTACATAAAGAAACTAGTTCCCACATTAGAGTTGAGGAAGGCAGGACTAATATGTTGATGATCTTGCCATATCAGGGAGCAATAAAAAAACACAAACTCTCTTACCGAGGATTGTAAGTTTTAAGCACCCCGCTTCCTTCCTCCTCACCTGGCCTTGGCCTTTCTGGTGTGTGTATTACTAGCTGTGTGGTTGTGTTTAACATCTTACCCTCTCAGTACAGCACTTTATGAATGGTGTAGAGCTGTATCTGTCTTCTTACCTCCTTCCCTAATACACGACAGTAACTAGAGCAGAAGTGGAGAAAACATTAATTACTTGCTAAAGGAAAGAAGGTGGGTGCAATGACATTGTGTTTTACTAATAGTGAGCCTTTCCTTCCATAGGACCACGTGGTCCTGTACAGTGCAGGACCTACCTCCTGTGCAGATGACTTGGGGTGGGACCTCTCCCCTTTACAGAATAAATGAATGCCTTGAACATGCTACCCTGTTAGAGGGTGGAACCCCAGATGCAAAGTCAGAAACCAGTGGTTGTAATGTTAGCTTGGCCATGGACCTCCAAACAACACTGGCATTTTTCTGTGCCTCCTTAAAGCACACAAGCTTTTTGTGAAATTATGTATGTAGACTATGCTGTGAAATTCTTAAACCTGATGTGGTTACTTTTCAATTCATGGGAAATCTCCTGTATCAATTGTCTTGTCACAAAATTGTGGTATGTAAATAGCAATCTGCTAAATATTGAAAATAAATCCAAGTTCAACTTGTATGATTTCGGGGTGCAATGTAGTATGAGCCTTACAACATTTCTGAAATCTCCAGTAAATCATGATTTTTCTAAAATCTTATATTTTTGCAGCACAATATTGGTAAAGGTTGCCTTGAATTTAACACTATTTCTTATAGTCAAAAATTCTGTTTCAAGATAGTTATATTTAAATGTTAACTATGCATACTTTCTCATTGCCAGCATTTTGCTTTGGGGCTTAGTTTAAGAAAATCTTTCAATTGCTCAAAGTGATTTTTTGTATTAATTAGTTGATTTCCTACACTAAATAATCAAGTCATCTGAAGGGCATCACAGATACCCTTCGATTTACAGTGGTTTGAAACTGAGACCTTTGGATATTATGATGGTTGGAAATAAAGCAGTACACATTCCATAGAAACCATGCTGAGAGTTTTAATTTTTAATCTTTTGTTGGTTAGTGCTTTCTTAGCGCTGAACACTGGCAGCTGCTTTATTGGCATATTGATGCTCTGCTTGGATCTTTAGCAATATAGAGGAACTAAATTCACATAGATTTTCATGGTAAGTTTAACCAGGATTCAACCATTTCACAAAGTGACAAGCCTCTAGTTGAAAAAGAAAATATGAAATAAAGGTGCATTTTTCTGCCCCAACATGTAAATTCAGAAAACTAGTTCATTGTATAATTGTACCTGTGTGAGAGAAACAGACAGACAAACAGACACACATACAGTCACATACAAGAGAAATAATATAAGTATGCATGTAGAATAAACATGTCTGTTTTAGACATAATGAGACAAACCGGACTTAGTTTATACATAACTTGAGCTCCATTATATATGTATGTGCTTGTTTGACAGAAAGTGCAATGATTATCCATAGGAATATCTGAACAGAAAATTTTTATTCTGGAAAAATATCATTGAAAAGCCTCAAAACAAGTGTCTGAACTTCCCTGGGGAGATGGGCATTATAGAAACAGAAAATGAGGAGAGCAGGAGTTTCTGAGACCAGAGAAATAACTGGCCCAGCAGGTTGCTAAGTCGTTTCTGAAAGATTCCCGTTTTCTCCATCTCCCTTGTAGGAGAAAAATTGCAGTAAACTTTTCCACTTTGATGATCATGAGGTAGAAAAGTCAAAGTTGTTATAGCTTCCTTTCTCTTAGAAGGACTTGGTGTCTGTGTCAAGCACTAGAGATAATAACTTGTTAACCAAACCATGTGACTTCGGTTAGCTTCATGATAAACATAGCTCTGGTGCTTGACGAGACCTGAATACATCTTTGTAGTTTGTGAGTATAACTATGTTGTTCTTTACTTTCATTAGGTAAAGGCTTCGGTGTGGCTTTTGATTGTTACCTGCAAACACTAAGTTTGAACCGTCTCATGTTGAGGGAAGGGTTTTTGGCAAGTTGTCAAAGGAAGCATGTTCTGGAACAGACAAGGTCAGAAAACAATCACAGGTAGTCACTCTGTAAAAAATGAAGGACTGAAAAATCATTTTGCTAATCATCAAAGAAATGCACAGACCCAGCTGGAAGAAATTCTAAACACACAGAGACACTGAAGAAATGAAGTATTAAAATAATTGTAAATGAATGTTTAAATAAAAGTTCACAAGTAAAATTTTCCTCATTAACTGTGGTTTGGGGAACTTTATCCGAGCATCTTTTAAAGTGTTCCTATATCCAAGCCAGATGGTGCTTTCAAGAAGTGAAAGTCCTGGAAGCTGGTTTAGGTCCTGCCTGTTCAGCTGAGATTGGCTGGGGTGGGGACTTCTGTCTGCACAGAGAACTAGCTTCCTGATTGGCTGGGGTGGGGACTCCTTGTCTGCACAGGAGCTTGCTTCCTGATTGGCTGGAGTGGGAACTCCTTGTCTGCACTAGCTAGGGTTGGGCCCTGGCCCTTTATGGATTTTTTTTTTCCTGGAACTGAGTCAGAGCGATTATTACTTGATTATAGTGCTTCATCATGTCAGCTTTAATCACTGTTGCTTCTAACAGCTGGAGGAGGAGGGAATTTGATCGTCCTGCCTGCTGAGACAGATGGCAACTGAAAATTCTCTATACACGTTCACAAAGCAACAAAGGAAAGGAAAGTGGAACCACTTTCTCCACTTTTTACTTTATCCTCTGTGGCAGTGCAGTGCATGCCAATCCATCATGGTGAGCTATGAAGCCTGGAACGAATCTGTCCCTTTAAATATCAAATGTGTCAGTCAGCTGATTTTAAAATTACTGTTACAAGAGTAAAAAAAAATGTTTGTATTCATTCATTCATTCATCTATTGCTTATTTGTTCTTGGAAAAAATAACTGCGTCTCACTATACTAGCCTATGCTTTCTCTGAATACTAATATGAAGTCTTGGTACGGTGAAACCTACGAATATAGGTGTCACAGCTGCCCCAGTGCCGGCATGCACTCTTAGAGTAAAGACCAAAGTGAGGAATTTAATGGAGACATCCCATTTAGAGTTGTGTGTTTCAAGGTCTCTTACTCTCTGCATAATTTCTGGCTGTGGGTGTCTATATTTGGTCCTCTCTGCTGTAGGATGAAGCTTTTCTAGTGATGTCAGAATTGGACACTGTTCTATGAGCATAATATAATGTCATTAGGAATCATTTTATTGCTACATTTTTTTTTGTAGAAGAATAGTAGTGTTTGGTTTTACCCTAGGTTCCTGAGATATCTAGTCTCAGGTTCTTGGTTATACAAACACTATCTAATATAGGTTTCATCTTATATCATAGACCTTAAGTCAAATCAAATATTGGTTGTTTACTCTCACAGATTTTATGCCACCTTTGCTCTAAAATATCTTGGATGGAGGACACTGTTTTAGACCAAAGATTTGTGGCTAGGTTGTGGTTTATGTTTATCGTTGGTAGCATATAGAGTGAACTTCCCATACCAAAAGTTCTAGAATGTAAGGGTAAAGGCTCTATGTAGGCAGTGGTTTGACTTTTCCATGTTCAATGAGTTTGTAGGTGTTGACTTCAGCAAAGGGGTTGAGAGAAACCAATAGTCTTGGTAACAGGTTGGATTATTTGGGGATTCCTATGGGATCTCTTTGGCTAACAACTAAAGTAGGTATAACTTAATCTTGGTATTTGAAGTGGCATTTAGTGATAAGAGATAGCCACTTGGACTCTGTCTGTCTCCCCCCATTATTTGCAGAATTCATGTATGTCACCATCACATGTATATATATTTTGAGAAGCCTATGCTGTATTAGGTTTCCATACTATCCCTTAAATGGCCCTTAATTTTAACCTTTTCTCCCTGTATTCCCTCCCTTGTTCTCTTCTTTTATTCTCCTCTCCAGGTAAATAACCAAACTATAATTGATAGAAGCAGAGAATTTATATACAGTGTAAGGGATTGGGGTGGGCAGATAGATGGAAATAGAATAAATAGTTATAGAATGATGAGGAAGCTGAAATGGGTGTTTTAGTTTTATAAAATTGATTGTATCATTTTTTTCCTTTTTAAATCATCCTTGATGTTTTATATACAGCCCTAAGGTCATAAAGACGTCTCCTCCAACCCAATACCTATGTATTTTTGCATTTTTACAATTGGTTCATAATTTAATTTTCTGCTATTTTTGTAGTAAATTAGAATATGTAATGTTCATTTTCATGCCTGTGAATGTTCAATTATCCTTGAGACATTTGTCAAAGCCAGTTTCTCCATTGAATTCCTTACTGTTTTAATAATTGAAAAACAATTTACTTATTGATAAATAAGTATTTATAATTTCTGTTCCAAAGTTAAATTTCCTCTTGTAACTCACAATAGTCTACTTTGGGGAATATAAATATTTAGAGCTGTCACTTATTTCAAGAAATTCCTTCACAATAAATATTACTAGGGAAAATTTCAGTCTTAGTCCTATGCTCAGAACTTCTCAGTTCAGCTGTCAGCACATTCCTGGTGTCATAGATAATGGTATCCATTGCTTTGGAGTTTTATAATGAGTATGCTTTTGTTTGAAAAAAATGTCTTCTTCATTGTCTATCACATCAGTCTCCATGAAAACATACCATCTAGGAGTTATTTGTCTCCACTCTAAAATAACTAATATAAACAAATTAGGGTAGATCAGTCCTGTCCTGAGCCTTAAAACTGTATACATATATTAAGAGCCAGGGGGTTGTAACAAATATACAAATGATTAATCTAAGCAAGAAACAGTCAATACTTAAATGTTCACAAGTATTTGAGCAAAATACATGAATCAGCCATTGGTATGATTCAGCAGCTGCTAGAGGTTAAAGCAGGGTCAGTGTCTCATTACCCAAGAAGGAGACAAATACAAGTGTAAACAGCACAGAGATACACTAGGCTGAGGTCAAAACTGAGCGGAAGCCTACAAGAAAATAGACAAGAGAAATTAATGAGAAAGGAAGACTGTAGAGACAGAGTGTCCCCTATAAATGGCCTTTACATACCCACCCGAAAAGCCAGCATATTCAAATTTCCTTTTACCTCTGTTCTCTGTGTGTGGTTATATAAGAAAAGTATTTGATAAAGGAGAAACCAGAACCAGGAATCACTGCTGATTCAACCTACAATCAATGAGAAAAATTTATTATATTATTCACCAAAATTGAATATTTGTTACCTAAGAGTTCTTAAGTAAGGTTCAAAGTACATGCAGTATGTTCAACTGAACAATCACATGTTGCCTAAAGGGTATGCGGGGTAGGAGGAGGAATCCTCAGTGTGAAGGAGATGATAGATATTGAAACAAACCAATTTTAATTTACTTCGACAAGCAGCCATGTAAGCAGAGGCTTATGGAGGTAGTAAAAGCAAGAAAGAGATGAGACAAGATGAGTTAATTTGCATGGGCAATAAGAGCCTCCAGGGACAAGATGTCAAATGTGCTGGCTGGTGATTGACTCTTGGAAGATACAAGTGAGTTCTCACTGTTCTAGCATAATGTATACTAAGTAGAAACTTAGAAGGATGGACAGGCAAGACTGACTGGATGGTGGAAAGGATAAAGAAGAGGATGGGGAAGGAAAGAAGAGAAAACAGGAGTGATTGAGTGAAACAATACATAGCACAATTCAGAGAAGATTACTTCTAGACTCCTAGGTTAGAGAAGATTTTAAGGTTTTTTTTTTTACACTTTTCTACATGCTACTTATGAATTAAGAGATAGTTAAATATAAGTTTCCTTAAACTTCGTAGAAATTGAGAAAGAAAACTCAATAAAAATACTTCTAGAAGTGGCAGAGAGCAAGGGAGAGCTATAAAATGCCTGGAGATTGTTGCCAAGAAGATATGTATTGTTGTCTTATTTCCTTACAGAAATCACATCCACATTCATGGGCTCTTAGTGCTTCACATATGTATGTGTTAAAGAGGAAAGCTACTGATGTGCACACATGCAAATACATACATACATACATACATACATACATACATACATACATACTGCTGCTCATACATATAGGACGGGTGCTGCACATAATACAAGAACAAGACTATGACACACATGTGTGGAGATGCTACCATTCTGGATTTATGCAGGAAGTCTCCTGCTGCACATACAGGGAGGGGTACTTCTGCTGCACATGTATGCAGCAAAGTTGCTGAAGTGTGTCCATGCAGGAGGGTAGTAACACACTAGCATCAAGAATCAAGACTGCTGATGTGATGTTAGCATATATACAGGAATGCTTCTGCATGCATATATGCTAGAACTCAAATGTTTTACATTCATGACAAAATGCAACTGATATGTACATATGAAAGGACTTGACTCCTCTGGGTGTACTCAGTGATGCTATTGCTTTGCAGTTATATATGACTACTACTGTATAGATATGTAGAAACACTATTGTTGTTAGTTCAATATGATCATAATTAATCATGGGCTCAATTTAATGCAGATACTCTACATCTGTACAAACATGCAGAAACTAGACCTGAGTACAAGTACATAGGTACTCAACTGCTTCACATATGTGCAGAAACCCAACTGCTATGTCAACCTTAAAATTGGTTTTCATGATAAGAAATTTTATAGGACACTAATTTAATATGTTAAAATGCTTGTAAACACTGAGAATAATTTTAGAGACTGAAAGAAATGATTCTGGTATAATGTAAAATAAGTGGTTATAGACATTCCTCTATAAAAGACTAGAGTCCACTGAGAAAATTAAAAGGCAATAAACATTTAGATCTTCTCATTTAGGGAGCATACGTCTGGACAATCGAGGTGATGCTCTCCAAGCACTCAAGGAAAACATAACACTTGCTAGGGCACCGGTGCTGAGTAACTGTGGGTTGCATTTCATTATTTATGCTGTTCTTCCTTAGGTCAATTTGCTGTTGCATTTTGCTGGTGTGTATGTGTGTGGGGGCGGGCGGAGAGAAAGAGAGAGAGAGATACATTATATGCATTTTAAAGGGAATATTATCTGACAGATGAAACTTTGTCTTTAGAACAATAGGTTATGAATCTAGAAAGAACAATTTTAAAAGGACGGACTGGAATTTAGTCTTTTGATTTTCCCCCTTTTACTAAGTTTTCTTTGTATATACTGTAGTATAGATTCATGACTTGAGGTATGCCCTGTGTTCCATCCCTGAATCAAGACAACATCAAGCCAGTAGCCCTTTTAAACTTATATAAAAACAATGATATGGAGAATATATATATATGTGTGTGTGTGTGTGTGTGTGTGTGTGTGTGTGTGTGTGTGTGTAAAGGCATTAAAGAGTCCTTTTCCACATATCAGGTTGTTTGCTAAATGTTTATTGTTCTGTTGAAGGTAAGATTGTGCTTCAGAAAGTACCAACAGTTGTTCTGTAGCAATAACTGAAAAAACTATTTGCATTGTGTCTATAAAGTTGTTATTTGAAATAGGTTTTATCATAAATTACTTAAGGAATCTAAACAGAGATACCTTTGTGTACATGTGTGTGTTTGTGTTTGTGTGTGTGTGTTCCTGTGAGTGTGTGCATGTCTAGGGAGGCCTAGAGCATGAGACGTTTAATCTCAAGGCCATGGATTTGGGGCCCATGTTGGGCACCAATTTGTTGAAGGAGGCTTCATGTTTGTTCCAGGCTGCTAAGACTTGAAATAACCACATAGAAACTATATTATTTAAATCACTGCTTGGCCAATCACTTAAGTGTATTTCTGGCTAACTCTTATATCCTAAGCTAACACATTTCTACTATTATATTTTACCATGAAGCCTGTGGCCTACCCACAAAGTTTCAGCACTTCTGTCTCTGGCAGTGGATCTATGGCTTCTCACTAACTCTGCCTTCTTTCTTCCTGAATTCAGTTTAGTTTTCCCACCTCGCTCTATTCTGCTAAGCCACTTTCCAAGACAGATTTATTCATTAACCAAAGAAAGCAACACAGAGACAGAAGAACTTCCACACCATGTACACACAGGCATATGTGTACACACTTATGTGTATGCTTGTGCATGTATACATAGTTCAGTAGCCGCTGCAGGATGTTTCTTCCTGTCACTCTCTACCTTTCTTTTTGAGACTGTGTCTCCCACTGAAAATCCAGCTATACTCCAGTCATCTCTGGGGAATCTGCCTTTCTGAACTCTTCCAGCCCTGCTGTGAGTGATATGCTTTACACAGTGGTCTTTCTGTGGATATTGTGGATCTACTGAGGCTTTCATGCTTGAGCAACAGTGACTTTATGCACTGAGCCATCCCATCAGCCTTTGAAACTAAACTTTCTTAGTTTAAGATTTCTTGTCCAGGGTTTTGCATTTCATGCCGATTCTTGGTGAATTCTTGGATTATGTGTTCCTTTATAAATTTTTTCTTGACAATTTTCCTCCTTATATACTATTCATGATCTTTCTTAATGTCATGCTCACATTTTAGTGGCAATTTTTCTTTTCATAAAGGGATGATTCTCTTCTGCATTGACTACATTGCTGAAATAAAAGTTAATAAGTCTACTAAATTAGTGAATTTTGATCTAGCCAGGGCTCCAAAAGTCTAATGTTAATCATTTTCTCTTTACCAAACAAAGCTATTTCTAACTTTTACTTTAGTCATCAAACTCTATAGTTAAATATTTTAGATAGAGCAAGGGAAAAATTACTCTTACAGTTGGTAATAGGACTCATGAAAGCTATTCATGGATTTTGATTTGACCTCATCGAAAACATTAGCTAAAATTCAAAAATGGAAAGCATATTTGGGGGATTTTGCTTATTTGAATTATGTAGATCCCGTTCTAATCTGTATTTTTTTTGAGGTAGAAAGATGCATGCCTTTAATCTGAATCTTTGAGTTTAGAAGACATATGTTTTTAATCTGGTTCTTGAGGTGGGAAGACACACCTTTAATTGAAACTATACCTTCTCCTGGAAACATATATAAACATATGGAAGAAATAAGCTTTTACCCCTTGCCTTGCTAGCAAGTACATTCCTCCATTGGCATTTGAGTGTACTTCTTCAGGATTCCAGCATATACTGAAGACCAGTTGAGACATCCGATCTTGTAAACTGAGCAAGAACTGAGTTCTTGGACTTTTTGTTCACAGCCAGCCATTGTTGATTTACCTAGACCACAATCTGTAAGTAATTCTAATAACTCTTCTTTCTATATGTAGAGAGATTTATTCTATAAGTTCCGTAGTCTAGAGAACTTGAACTAATACAGGACTCTTCTCTAGAATTTTTGGCTAAATAATCACAAAAGTAAAATATTGTTCTGCATGGGAATCAGGGATGTATATGGTTTCTCTTGCTTAACAGTTATGTCAGACCTCAGCTGAATATTTCAAAGATGTTTTTGATGATTCATTTTTTTCCATCACAATTTTATGTGTTAGAATTTAGAAGATGGTCAGTTCTGTCATGTTCCATGAAGTTATAAAGAAGTTTAAACTGGGAATACAGACATCAGGAGTAGCTTCAAATGCATGATATTCAGAGTCCAGTGCAATGTATAAAGATATAGTTCTTATTTGGAAAATAGAAAGAAACTTTTGTTAAAGGTAATAAAACTTAAATTTCCTTCATCTCAATTTTTTTCTGTTTACTTGTGGCACCCTTTATTTGCTAATTAATACCTTTCTAGTTAAATAAAAAGTAGCATTTATAATTTCTTATTTATTTATTTATTTATTTATTTATTTATTTATTAAAGATTTCTATCTCTTCCCCACCTCCGCCTCCCATTTCCCTCCCTCTCCCCCAATCAAGTCCCCCTCCCTCGTCAGCCCAAAGAGCAATCAGGGTTTCCTGCCCTGTGGGAAGACCAAGGACCACCCACCTCCATCCAGGTCTAGTGAAGTGAGCATCCAAACTGCCTAGGCTCCCACAAAGCCAATACGTGCAGTAGGATCAAAAACCCATTGCCATTGTTCTTGAAGTCTCAGTAGTCCTCATTGTCCGCTATGTTCAGCGAGACAGGTTTTAACCCAGGCTTTTTCAGACCCAGGCCAGCTGGCCTTGGTGAGTTCCCGATAGAATATCCCCATTGTCTCAGTGTGTGGGTGCACCCCTCGTGGTCCTGAGTTCCTTGCTTGTGCTCTCTCTCCTGGTGCTCCTGATTTGGACCTTGAGAAAGCAGTGTGGATGTTTCTCAGGAAATTTGGGATCAACCTACCCCTGGACCCAGCAGTATCACTCTTGGGAATATACCTAAGAGAGGCCTTATCATACAACAAAAGTATATGCTCTACTATGTTCATAGCAGCATTGTTTGTAATAGCCAGAACCTGGAAACAACCTAGATGCCCTTCAATTGAAGAATGGATGAAGAAAGTATGGAATATATACATATTAGAGTACTACTCAGCAGTAAAAAACAAGGACTTCTTGAAGTTTGCAGGCAAATCGATGGAAATAGCATTTATAATTTCTAGCATAAACTTTGGCATTTATCTTGATAGTAAACAATACCAGTCTCAACCATAGAGCCCTAGAAATTCACATGGTAAATTGCTGAAACTAGACTATACACATGAAAGGTTTCACACACATTTTTCATGTTTCCTGGCACAATGGATGACATACATGATTTTTTCTTGTTTTTTAAAAATTTTATTATATTTTATTACACACACACACATGCACAAACACACCATAGCATATGCATAAAAGTCAAAGGAAAACCTGCAAAAGTTGATTATCTTCTTCTACCATGTAGATATCAAAATAAAATTCAGTAAATTGGGAGCATGGGAACCTTGGGAGAGGGTTGAGGGGAGGAAAGTGGCGGGGAGGGGAGCAGGGAAAAATGTAGGGCTCAATAAAAATTAATAAAAAAAATTTAAAAAAAGAGAAAGAAAAGAAAAACTCAGGTTGTCTGATTTGGTAGCAAAACCTTTACCTGCTTAGCCCGTTTTCCAACCCTCTGATTTCACTGACACACATTTTCTTCCAATGACTTCTGTATTTACTGTATTAATGAGTAGAATGTCAGAGAAAGAGAGGGAGAGAGAGAGAGAGAGAGAGAGAGAGAGAGAGAGAGAGAGAGAGAGAATTTAGAATTGACTATTTGGGATTAGATAATCTACTGGAATCTTCTGTCTGGATTAGATTTATTTCCTTCTCTCAATAGTCATTAGTTGTCTGTAACTCTTCAGTTAGGGTAGGGCTTGCGAAGTTTCCTTGATCTATGCTGCCATGTCAACTGCTATTGTCATTATATAATTCTTGTTTAGGTGAACATATTTTTGAAATCTTATGACTACAACTTCCTAATCATATATAGAAGACACTATCTTACATCTTTCATCTTTATCATAAGATCCCTTCCAGTTGATGATCAAAAGAATCCAAGATACTCCCCAAACAATCACGGCTATTGTCATTGCCTTTGGCTGCCTCCTAGAACTTGAAGGTCAGCTTGAAGACCCTATTGCTGAAGACATCACACACTTTGAACACATGATTTGAACGAAATCAAGCTGAAACTGACATGAAAGCTTCCTCCATGAAAAATAACTTTCATAATACCATAGGTATCATGCCAACCACCAGTGGAGAAAAGCAATCAATGGTCCTACACCGTTACAAACACCAATGACCATGCTGGAATGATACACTCAATGATACAATAGTGAGACTTGCATCCTGGATGGCAGATCAACAGCATCTATTTGGACTTAACACCCACTCGATAGAAGGTAATTCTTTCCTGGTAATATAAATTAAGCCAATAACCCATAGTTTATGAAGTTATGAACTCTGGAGGAATGATTATTACTGTCACTATCCTAAACCAGTCTATCTGAATTCTAAAGATTTATCCTTATTGTCACAGATGTGTGTAACCTTTATCCCTCATCAAGCACTATTGTTTTTAGTAACAAATAAAGTCTATTACAGAAACCCACAACTGGTCAAATTCCACAGGCCACATGATGCACAATGCTAATAGGTACATCTGCAGAGCAACTCGTTCACCTAGGGCTTGGAGAACGTCATTGACAAGAAACACTTTAAATTTAAGCTGAATGCTTTGTATTTTTGTTTAAGATATAGTCAACAGAAAGTTAACGCATTCTAGGCAGGGATAGATGGTACTTATCTGTATATCTTAGATTCTGACGTCCAGAAGGCCAGCCATTTCCATATATACCACAACAGCATTTTAAAATGAAATCCATCATAGATTAACTTATTAAGGAATGAGCATGCCCATGTTTCAACAAAATATTAGTTGCAGAAACTGGTAGCAGGCAAAATTTAGCAGTTACCTCCTGGTTTTCTAATACTCTGTCTTAACAAAACAAGAAGGAAATAATCAACCACACCAATAACATTAAAAAGAGCTTCATTTGAAAGCATTTTGTATGACCACTTATTATTCTTGGAAACTTAGGGAGTTTAACTTTTAAAGTATTTGAAATTTCATCTAATCACATCATCAATTTTTAAGAAAAGTACTTTATATTTGTCTTAATCCATATTATGGCATACATATAGAAAGTATGCCTTGTGCACATTCACACAGATATACACATACTCGTACATACACTCAAAGTTACACAATTATTTTTTATTAAAAAAAGATACCAAACTTTGTTTCCATGCACCTTTATGCACAAGCAGAAAACAGTTTGAAAGCAAATTTATGTTTTTCATTTACAATAGAATATACAGCGATAAATTTAACAGAAGTTATATAAAACTTCTATAGTAAAACTACAAATCATTTTTAAAATTAATTTCAGTATTGTATTTCCTATAATAAAAGATCCAAAATTGAGATGATGATGTTTCCTGTTGATATGCATATTCAAACCTGTCCTGAGCATAATTACAAAAGGAATCTTTGCAAAAGTCAACAAGCTGCATATAAATCCCCTGTGAAAATAGTAGGACCTGAGTGAGCCAAAGCTTGAAAACAGAGTTGGAGGATGCACATGCCTCAATCCCAAAGCTATTCGTGGTGCAACAGGAAACATGCCTGAGAACAAACATACATGATCAAAGTGTTTTGGAATTGCTTTTGGGGTTGTGTGTGTTGTGTGCTGGTGCATGTACATGCATGTACTATGTATAGCATGTGTTGAATGCCCATGCATTTGGTCAGAGTACAAATTCATGGAATTGGTTCTTTCTTCTACCTTTACATGTGTTCTAGGGGTGGAACTCAGGTTGCCAGATGTCTGTGACATGTACCTTGACAGCCGAGCCATCTCACCAACCTCTTTTTGATAAGGGAATCAAATCAACTTAAAGGGAAAGGAAGATTCCTGACCCACAGTCTCACATTTGGTGTAAAAATTAATTTGAAGTGTCTAATAATTGACCATAACACTCATGGAAAAAGTCATTTGTGCAAATCCATATCACCATCTCCCATGGTATGCTTGAATATACTCTGTGCCTTAGAGACCTAACTTACCTACTTCCTTCTTGGCATCTGAGAGCAGAACATGACAAGGGAGAGCGATCGTGGGAAGTGAGGGGAGGGGATGGAAAAGGGAGGCGAGGAGGAGGCAGAAATTTTTAATAATAATAAAAAAGATCCAGCTGAAAGAATAATAAGGTCACAGAAGTCATCTACATATTGCCACTGGATAAGAAAATCAACACAGATGCTAACCAGTATCATATAACACGACAGAAGATGAGGCAGTGAGAAAAGCAAGACAAGTGAAGAGTGTGGAAGAAGACAGGGAACACGAAAACATGACTGACAAGGATGCGGAGGGGTGGCTATAAATAGACGACCCAGACTTCCAAATGGCTGACTGCTGAAAGCTTGCATCTCAGGGGAATGTCTTCACTCATACAAGCAAGAGTGATGGTCTTCTTGGCAACTTCAACTGCTGATTCTTCAAGAGAATAAGTGTCGCAGAGGCGCTGTCAAGGATTCTGTTTTCACAACTGTTCTGTGAGGGACAGAGAACAGTCTCAGCTAGTTGTTCTTTCAATTTGAGTGGGTGAACACGTATATAGTAGAGCAGAGTGAAAGAATAAATAGTTGGTTGCTGACAGAAGCAACAGATAGAAAGCAAAGCATCATTAAATCTGGTACTTAGAACCACCAGCAGAATCAGCTGGAGTAGCCCAGTTGAGAGAGCAAAGAAGCTAACCTCATTAAATTAGGGGTTTACAAATAGAAATCAATGGAAGAAAGCCCATTGGAGCTTCCTTTTAGTCTTAGAGATAGAGTCAAAGGTATAGTAGAGTATGCTTTCTGGTGAAGCTTCCACATGAAGAATAGACAGAAGCCAATAGTTGACATCATCTGTGCTATGCTTTATTGAAAGCCATGGGAGGCCTACCCCTTTCTAAACAGAAATACAGGGGGAGTAGTTTGAGGATGCTAAAGGGGAGAGGTAATGGGAAGAGTGGGGGAAAAACTTTGTTCAGGATGTAAAATGAATAATAATTAAATAAAAATATAGTTGACATCATCACATCAGATACTTAAAATGTCCATCAGAAACCAACGGATAAAGTTAAAGCATACAGATGCAGTTTTTAACTGAGATTTTTTTCCGTGGATGAATTTCTTAAGGCAGAAATTCTGAGTTCCCATTCCCACCACAGCATCTTTTTTTTTCTCAAAAAAATAATACTCACAGAATCTTATTATGCACTGAACTCACAAATCTCTGACTCTACCTTTCTTTCTTTTTTTTCCCTATTATCAAAAACAAATATTCTCATACAATGTATCCTGATTACAGTTTTCCCTCCGTATACTCCTCCCAGTTCCTCCCTTTTTCCCTTCTCATCCAGATCCATCCCCTTTCTGCCTCACATTAGAAAACAAACAAGCTTTTAAGGAATAATGATGAAATCAAATAAAACTAAAACAATTACTAGCACATAATAACTAGACAAAACAAAGAGGAGGAAAGGAGTTCAAAAAAGTCACAAGATTCAGAGACTTCTTATTACCTCACTCAGGAATTCCATTTAAAAAAACTAAGCTCTCTCTCTCTATATATATATATGTATATGTATATATACATATATATATATATATATATACATACATACAGATAACTTGTTGGGTAAAAGGAGAGAAGAAAAAAATAAATGAAAGTTTTAAAATAATGAGATAATTTAAAAACAAAATAGCCCCGACCTGATGTTATGACACAAGGAACTTTGAATGATACCATTGAATTGGTCTTCTGTTGGTCATCTACTAATGGGATGTAGCCTACTCTTAAGAATAATTTGTTTATCCAGTGAGATGCCCCTGAAAGAAAACAAATTTTAATTTGCAAGTGGTTATCAATTGGAGATCTTCTGATTTAGGGATGATGCATATGTCCACTTATTTTTTCAGCTCTGGGGCCCTATCTGGTACAGATCCATGTAGGCCTTGTGAATGCTTTCTCAGTCTCTTTGAGTTCATATGTGCATTTATCCCTTTGGTTTAGAAGGCCTTTAGACTCCTATATTCTTTCTGTTTCTTCTTCTGTTGAGTTGCTTGAGAATGAGGGGAGGAATTCGTCAGGAATTTCTCATTTATGGTTGAGTATCTTAAGGTCCTTCTGTGTCTACATAAATCTGGCTATGAGTCTCTATTTATTTGCATCTACTGCAGAAAAAAGCTTCTCTGATGATGACTGAGCAAAGTATTAGCAAGTGCCAGTATGAAAGGTATGTGCCAAGGTGTTTTTATGTCATGTGATAGGCAAAATTAATCTTTCCATCTGTTTTCGAGGCCATAGTGATTTTAGTACCCTTAACTACTTACTGGTTTTCCCTTTCATTATATAGTCAGGGCCCAAGATGACTTAGAACAAAGGGTTTGAAGGACATGACATAAATATGCTTGGGTCTAAAGTGAGATAATCTCACTTCCAGAGCAATCTTGCTGGTGAGATCACAAACACACAGCAATTTGAAAATATAATGTCCATTGCAGAACTTCTAGTATTTTCCCATTAATAAATAGGAGAAATATGAGGCTAAGCTTTGGAAAGTAACCTTGTGTAAAACAAGGTTCTTGGCTTCAGAAAGCCCTTGCTGTTTTCTGCCTGGATCTCTGGTTGTTCTGTATAGTTCTCAACTGGCAATGTCCCCCCATTATCTGTGTATGATTCTCGGAACTTACCTGCCACACGGAGGCATGCTTTCAAGCACCTTAACCACCTCAGAGATCTGACATAAATATATTTTTTTGTCCTGCTGTGGCTAAAGTGAATATCATTCAAAAAGAAATTGAATGTTCTTTTCTTCTATAGGATCCAACTAGGGAAAGGGAGCATAAATATAAAATGAGTAGCACTTACCCTTTCACCTTTAATCCATTTACTTCAAGGAGCTAAGTTTCTTTTCATGTAGAGTCTTGCAATGAAGGGACAATATTGTGTGTATAGAAATGGTCTGTGGGGTTTTAATCTCACTGGGAATCAAAAGGTGGTAAAGGTCAAAGAACAAAGAAAAGGCCTGGAGAATTCTTCCTATACTTTTTGCAGTGTGGTAGCAGCTACTGAAAAGAGAGACAATTCCACAAGTCATTCTGAGCAAACCAACACTGAGCTTGATAGCAATACTCAGCACTAAGCTAATTTGCTAGCACAAGAGTGTTTTCAGTAGGCCTGAGTTGTCATTATTAAATAAATTTTGCTCTGATAATGGTCAGGATGCCTGACATAAGCATAAAAGCTCTCTTATTTAATTAATGATTCTATGACATAAGCAGTATTATCTTTCTAGATTACAAATGAGTGTGAGGCCTAAGGAAATTAAATAGCATGCTGAAGCCAAGATACCCAGAATTCACGTGATACAAGAAACATTAAGGTTTGTCTTCTGTTGTTTGGAACCTGGATTCTTAAGCTCATTATATAATCATTCATTGTACCTCTGTTTTTGTAGAAGTATTGACTGTAACTGTGAAAACTGCAAATAATTTCTAGAAAACTCAGTGATGTACATTATCAAGGAAAAGGAGCAAGTACAATGTATGAAAATTCTCATTACTCATTTCTCTTTTCCCTTGGCATGTTTTCATTGAAGATGGGATGAATGCCCTGGTAATTAAAGTCCAAGTGTATTTACTTCTGAAATTTAGAGGAGGCACAATAAAAAACCAGAGATTTGAAATATGATTACCACCATTTTTATAATAAAACCTTTAAATAATATTATGCCAAATATTATAGATCTGTGATTGTAAACCTTCAACCAGTTAACTTTCCATCACTCTTTGTTCAATTTGGTCATTGTTTTGGGGGGTCTCAGTCTATGTCTGCTGTCTCCTTTACATAGGGCCTGTACCAAGAAATCAAATTATGCCAGACATATGCAATTGTACTCTTGTCTAGAGAGCAAAATAGGAAGAAGAAAGGGCCAGGGCACCATTATCCACTTAATGAGATGTGGTCTGTGACCTAAAATGACAAAACTGGGTTGCACATATCTTTTTCTCTGGAACTGTGTCTCAAACACAGGATCTCAAGTATACTAAGCAAGCACTCTACAACTGTTACACAACCCAGCATTAAGCACCAAGTCTTAGAGGTTCCAGTATTAACTAATAACACTATACCGAGGGTTTGTAAATGGAGACACTACTTTTGTTTTTAGCCACACAGATCTGAATAATCATACAAAAGCTATATTAATTGCAACAATTTTGACCAATGGCTCAGGTGTATTCCTACCTAGCTTTTATATCTTAAATTAACCCATTTCTCTTTATCTGTGTAACACCATGAGGTTGTGGCTGGTAATGTTTTGGTGTCTTTCTCCTTTGGAGGTTACATAGTATCTTCCTGACTCTGACTCTTTCTCCCTTCATTCAGTTTACTTTCCCCACCTACCTATATTTTGCCCTGCCATTGGCCACAGCAATTCTTTAATAAAAAATGGTAATAAGTATATTTATAACATAAAGAGGGGTATCCCATATCATCTCCCTTTTCTGTCTAAACAGAAAGGAAGGTTTAAACTTCAACATAGTAAACTTGAATAAAACAAAACAGGTATCAAACAAAAATTACAGTTACAATATTTCTTTGTGAGTCTAAAGTATCATATCTAATTTATCTTTTATCATAACTAAGGAAAACTGTAACCATCTCACTTCAACTTGATCAAAGACCTCAGAAGGATATAATATTACCTAAGTAAACAGGAGTGCATTGTAAGCAACTTCAAACCTCTAGAATTGACAAAGGCATCTCACTCCCAGGACAGTCAGTAAAGTTCTGTAATGTGGGGCATCCATCTTCATTCTACAGGCCCATAGTATCTGGCAGATTTTGCCATCAAGCAGGAAATTTGAAAGACTGTTTTGCCTATATGGACAGTTTGACAGCCACTTTCTTCTGTGTTCCGCAGAATGTCTAGCAGTTTATTCTGTGAATCAGAAACCCTGAAGGAATTTCCCATCTTTTGTAAAGCTTAGCAGATATTTTCCTGTGGGTCATGCATGTCCAGTTCATACAAAATGCCATCAAGTACATCAGCCGATAGCAGTTTCTTGCCCAAATAGCTAGCCTTGTTGATGTGGGAGTGTCATATATCTGTTGATTTCATTGGTAAAGTAATAAAGAAACTGCTTGGCCTCATAGGTTAAAACATAGGTGGGAGGAGTGAACAGAACAGAATGCTGGGAGAAAGAGGAAGTGAGGTAAGACTCCTCAGAGAGACTTCACAAAGCTCCTCTCAGAGCGAGACACACGCGATGAAGCTCTGACCCAGGATGGACGTAGGCTAGAATCTTCCCGGTAAGCACACCTAGCGATGCTACACAGATGATTAGAATGGGCTAAATTAATATGTGAGAATTAGCCTAGAAGAGGCTAGATATAATGGGCCAAGCAGTGTTTAAAAGAATACAGTTTGTGTGTTGTTATTTCGGGGCATAAGCTAGCAGGTGGCCGGGGTCCTGGGGACGCAGCCCCACTGCTCCTATTACTACACCTTGTCATATTAATGGCAAATTCCATAATGAGTTTCTTCAATTCTCATCCACCTCTCTGAAGTAACTGGTGCTGCCAGAAACAGACACATCTCACTGCTGAGAAAATTCTAAGTTCTTATAACATTTTAAATGCCATATTCTGTAGGTCTTTGAAAAGTTTGAAGAATACCTATCCATCTGAACTATATCTCTGTGCATCTAGAAAATCTAATATGACGAAAAGTATGACTACTATAAATGACTATTAATCTGCATTTTTAAATTATATACTATATTTTTAAATGAACTGCATAAACATAATGCTTTTTATGAGGCTAGGAATATACATATAACAAAGTAGACCTTAAATTTTATCAATAAACCAAAGTTCATACCAATACCAATATAAAGTTTCCATTTCCAGATCATATCCCCCTTATTTTTTCTAGAAAGACTTACACCTGGACCTTCAGAGATCTTTGGTTCCTGCCTACTCCCTTAGAGTTTCTTCCCAGATTCATTCCCATACCAGCAGAGGTCCTGGCTTAGGCCTAGTTCCTCAGAGGTCCTAGACTCACACCCAGACCCACAGGGGACCTGGCTTATGTCTACTCTTTTGAAGGTTCCAGAATCATGTCCAGACCCTCAGTGGTCTCTGGTTCTGGTCACTTGCTCAGTGGTTATTCCCCTGTACCTGTTCCGGTGGAGTTCACTGTCTCAGTTCTGCTCTGGACCCTGTCGCTGGCTCACTCCTGCTCTGCCAATGTCCCAGGATTGGATCAACTCTGTTCCTGTGAAGCTTGCTTTCTCAGGCCCACTATGGCTTAGGTAGCTAGTTCAGTCCCACTCCTGTGGAATTTGTTGCCTCAGGCCTGCTCCAGCCCAAGGTCTAGATTAGGAAATTTTTCTTCTATGCTTTTGTGAATATATTTTCTAGGTCTTTGAGATAAGATTCTTCTCCTCTTCCCATTATTCTTTGGTTTGGTCTTTCCATAGTATACCAGATTTCTTGGATGTTTTGTATTAAGAACTTTTTAGATTTAATACTTTCTTTGATGAATTAATCTATTTCCTTTACCATATTTTCAAGTTTGAGATTTTCTCTCCCATCTCATGTATTTTATTGATGGTGCTTGCATCTCTCATTCCTATTTGATTTCCCAAATTTTTTTCCAGAATTGCCTCCATTTTTGTTTTTATTGCTTGCATTTCCATTATTAAAATTTTTGACCAATTTCTTTCAGCTTTTTATTTTTTTCTTGACATTCTTTAAGGTATTTATCAGTTTCTTACATTTTTTATGTCTTTAATTTCATTAAGGGATATTTTTCATTTCATCTTTAAGGACCTCTATCACCTTCATAACATTCGTTCTAAGGTAGTTTTCTTGTACTTCGGCTATGTTAGCTTGTTCGGGTATTGTTGTCATAGAATGGTTGGTCTCTCATGGTGCCATATTTCCCCTTCTGTTGTTGCTGGTGTTCTTACACTGGCATTTAGGCATCAGGTTTTTGGATGACTATATGTCTTGGTATACATGCCCAAGTTTGTCTTCATTGGATGGGTGTTTTGTTCATTGCTTTCTGTTTCCTCTCTGGTCTCCTAATATAAGTGGTTAGGGTTTCTGATTATTAACAAGTGTTCATGTCAAGAATGGTATCTCCAGTGGGGTTTTGCAGCCTGAAAGACCTCCGAGGTTTTGGATACCAATGTTACCTCTTCTGTTCTAACAGTATGTCTTGTCTCTGGGCTTCTGGGTAACTACTTAGCCTCCAATATTCCTAGTATGTGATGTCCTCCAGTACAACAGAAGTTTTCTACCAAGTTTGTGGACTATGGAGGTCATGGGAGTTGATGGAGGTGGAGACTGTTGTATCATTTTTAGTGAGTGTTAGGTACTTGTGGGTGGTGTCCCTAGATTCTTGTGTTTCTAGCCTCCAGTAAAGCAAAAGTTTTCTGCCTAAATTGTTTTCTAGAATATCTAGCCCTTGAGAAAAGTGCAGTCTAGCATTGTTGGATAAACTTTAGGGGTGTTAGCATGTCATACCTGCATCAGTCTCATGCCATGGACATCACAGTGAAGAACTACACTCAAGCTTTCCCTAGACATTTCCCTAGACATTTATGTGTCTTACTTCCCAGTATAGCAATGTCCTATGTTCTTCTTCTAGAGCACCCTGAGCAGTGAGTACAAACGTCTTCTTTACAATTAGCTTTTGAAAACCAGGCAGTGGTGGCACACGCCTTTAATCCCAGCACTCGGGATGCAGAGACAGGCAGATTTCTGTGAGTCTGAGGTCAGCCTGGGCTACAAGATCTAGTTCCTGGATAGGCTCCAAAGTTACAGAGAAACCTTGTTTCAAAAAACCAAAACCAATTAGCTCTTGAGCTGTTGGCCCCAAAATCCCCAAATTCCACTGCCCAAGTATTTATTCCCTGCCCTTTTTTTACAGTGTGGAATGGAGGGTTCTTTCCCTCATCTGGTTTTACAGGACTATCTATACACCAAGGCAGAACTGTTGACAGACCTACCATAGAAATCAGAGTCAAAGTATCATTGTTTTTGCAGTGAAAGTGATTGTCCAATTATAATTGTCCATAATATGAAATTTTCTACTGTCACTTGGTATTTTTACTGTGTCATATTTTTAAGCCACTGTGATGTTAAGGAAAGGATGTATTATTCATCATTGCCTAGACCAATGGTCCTTGATACCTAGTGCTCATTTGTAGGAGACCCTGTGTTTACATTTGTCCTTTCAGGATTCACCAGGAAAGAAAGACTGCCACAAGCATGTGTATTAGAAGAAAACACTATATTTTTATGCCATATCCCATCATTGTTTGCCATATAATCAATCAACAAACTGCACCCTCTTGGATAAATCTGTTCCTTGACTTGTTTTTGTACTTCCTGAGAACTGAAAATTGCTGTCAGCATCGGTAAAGAATTGTAAATACCACCATGGACAGAGAAAAATTTGACAGTTCTGTAGCAGGGACTATGTGTTGCCTGCACACACTACCTGGCCTTGTATAGATAACATTTATCTACCTGCCTTACTACCCAAGCCAATCTAAGGCACAATGACAATTTGCTAACTCCATTGTCATGTGACTAATTTCTTCTAGTTAAATCTGTCCCTCAAACAATAATCTATATTATACATACTATATCTATAGGAAATACATACTGAGAAAAGAATGTGGCTTGGAACCTCCCATTAGTTAGCTTGCATTTTATTTATTAAGGCCTAGAGAGTGAATCTTTTCACAATTTCAAAACTGAAGACACTCTATCTTTCATTGTGTTCAAACAGTAATTTACTGGCTCCAGATAAATACATTTAATACTTTTTTCCACCCTAATTAATAAAATTAATTTTAGTGTAAACTTAACCCATTACTTAATACTATTTAATAATATTAAATATTAGTGGTTTTGTCTCAGAAAGGCCATGTAGAAGAAAAGTAAATTCTGAGTTCTATACTAATTGAAACCTCTATTAATTTTATTTACTCTGGTGTTACTGTTTCCAGTTAGAGCAGGCAAGCTCTGTGTTCTACTTAACCCCAGGAGAGTTTTAATTTGACTTTACCTTTCCTTACCTAAATCATCTTTATATTGACATTAAAGATGGCCTTTTGACTCATTTAAAATAGTTACATGAAAGAAGAAACATATTAAACCTGATTTGTTTAATGTTGAGGGAATAAAGCCTGACATTTTAGAGACATATTAGTTCCGAGAAAAGAGACTCTCTTAAGTGAAACATCACTAATGTGCTTCTAAAAGGTCAACAATTTATCACCTGAGAGCAGGTGGATCAGAGCCACTTGATCTGTGCTAATCAATTTCTTTTTTCTCCAGTTTCCTGTTAAAAACCACTGCATGGGGAGATATGCACCGAGAAATGTAGGGAGGTGACATATGAAAATGTAAGCATGGAAGGGTATTGTTTTATCCTCTTGTGGAGAAAGTATTAATATGTGAACAACGTAGAGGTTGAGCTGAGTAGGTATAATCACACAGTATTTAATGATGTGTGTGTTATGCTTGTTTGTCTTTTTCTTTTTCCTCCATCAGAATTAACTGAGAAAGAAACATCTTTGCAAATGCAAGGAGGGCAGAATTTTGCCAAAGAGGATGTTAGACACAGTTAGTCAAGAAAATTTCTACTATTTACTGTTGTTCAACATTGGAAATTGCTCTGTGTACATTTGGAATCAATTATACCCAAGGAGTGTGTGAAGAACAGGGTAACTTCTGGAGAATTTAGAAAGAACAGTTTCCTTAGCCTCCTGCTGCTAAAGTCAAAAGTTATTTGAATAAATTAAAAAACATGGTAAAAAGCCTAGAGTTATCTGTAAACCACGTGTGTTAACACAACAACCTTCCAAGCAACTAATATTCACTGGGGGTATCAGATGGAACAACTGTCTTGACGTTCATAACCACTTTCTGATTTCTAAGGCCCTTTTCTACAGAAATAATCTACATTTGGCATTATATATCTACTCAAAAAACCTATGGCTGGGCAGTTCATGGGTCTGTGAGAGGCAACTCATGGGTCTATACGGGGAGGTTCATGGGCCGGGACATGTGCTATTATTATTTTCATAATGGGCATGTTGTCATACTACCTTCCAAATACTGTGTTTGTGCTCACAGATTAGTGGAATTCTCAACTTGAGGCGGAGAAGCTTTCTTTTTTTGTCATGTGGTTTCAGTTAATGCAGACTCATACCTTATCAAAGTCCAATTTGTCTATGTTTGTACATCACCCACTCCATGGCTGTAGATATTATCTAAAACATCTTTTCCATTTCCCTGTTCTGAAGTATACCTTCTTATACAGTCATTGTTTCAAGTCTTATATTTAAGTCATTAATCTGTTTTACATTGATTTTTGTAAATTGTGAGAGATTTAGGTTGTTACCATAGGTAAAATGAAGCAGGCATGGAGAGACAAGTCCTGCATGATCTCATTCATATACAAAGCTTGAAACACTCAAGTTAGAAATTGAAAGTATGGCTACCACAGGCAGAGAAAATGGGGTGAAAAGTACAATGAGATAGGAGCAAATATTTTGTACAGTAGGGTGAGTATGGATAATTATATTTCAATAAACTACAAAACGAGATTTTGAATTAAAACAGTGGCAAATATTGGAGGGACGTATTAGTGTCTTCCCTTTTTGCTTTGACCGAGACAAGAAACGACTTAAGGGTATGAGTTCAGATTCCCAGCAGCCACAACAATGTCAAACAGGGCCTTACATGCCTATTGCTCTAGCTCTGACATGTGGAGAAAGCAGAATCAGCCGTTCTCGTTATGAAAACTAGACAGCTCTAGATTCAGTATCAAAGGAGATACTCATAAAGATCCAACGTTTTCTTCTGACTGTGCAACACATACTCACTAACATACATATTCCAAGTATATAACACACACACACACACACACACACACACACACACACACACGAAACAGAGGCAGGAAGGAAGAAAGGAAGGAAGGAAGGAAGGAACGAAGGAAGGAAAGAAGGAAGGAAGGAAATGAAAGAAACAAAAGAATGAAAGTGAACTCAAAATAAGAGATGTTTGTTTTGACTCATGGCTTGAAGGATTCAGGTGATCACATTGGTCAAGACATGGCAGCAAGGAATGGTCCATCCCTGTGGCAGCTGCAATGTGAGGCTGCCTGACCACATCAGTGCATATCAAGAAGGAGAAAAGAAAGAAGCAGGGCTGGCTTAAAATACCTCACACCCCTCCACAGTTACCCCCTTCTCCCAGTGAGGTGCTGCCTTTTAGGTTTTCAGCCTTCCCAAGCAGATGAAGTATTGAAACACATGAGCCTGTGGAGAACATTTTGCAAGCCATAGCAAGGATCTAGACTGAGTAAACTTGAATTAAATATTTTTCACTGTATGCATTATTAAAACAACAAAGCACCTCAAATTATGTAAATTTTTTTAGTGCTGTTAATGAAAACAGCTTAGCTTTTGATAGAAAAACAGTAGGTAAATGTAACTCAAGTAAAAAGGGACTCATGGAGATGAGAAACATAAAGGTGATGCCCAGTTGTCCACTTGCGGCTGGAATGCTCATCCCGTTGTCTCTGGACTTCCATCTACAGATTTTTTTTCTACCTACACATATTAATTATAGTGTGTCTGATACGTAGCCATTTGTTTATATTCTATATTGCCATAAAATGTGATTTAAAGTAAAATAGAATTTCTACAAAGAGATTCTAAATATGTAAAAGCTCTGCTTTTGTTGAGAAAAAAATGTATACCCTTGCTTTTACAGAGACTGCATCATAATAAGATAAGGAAATATAGCTTATTTCTTTCCTATTTCCTGAAAGTTTATTTACATAAGCAAGAACTCATCAATTCTCTCTTGTGTATAAATGACTTAGCATTCTCTCTCATGGTATGATGGGTGCCAACTCATTAATTATCCTGAAGCTTCTTGACTATCTTTTTACAAATCAAACTTAATAGCTGTGATGAAAATTCAATGGTTATTTATATTTAGAATAGTATTGCCCTTTATTTTTAAAAAACTTTTTTATTGATTATTTGTGGATCTGAAATCATGTATCCAGTTCTCTTTTGTGCCCTTGTCCCTTCATATCTGCCCTCTGCCCTTGCAACCTCCCTCCCAAAGGAAGATAAATTTTAAAGGAAAAGTAAAAACAAAGTTTTGGCATAAACACTGTAGTGCGATATAAACAGAGGTTTTTCTATTGCACCCTGTACAAGGCACTCCTAAATAATCTCTCAGAGGCTTAATATTAATTACAAAATGCTTGGTTGACTCAGGCTTACTGCTATCTAGCTCTTGCCTTTAAATTAACCCATTTTTATTAATCTATATTTTGCAATGTGTCTTGTGGCTTTTTCTGTGTTCTAATATATCTTGTTCCTCCAGTGGCTGACTGGCATATCTCCAGATTCCACACCTCCTCGTTTGAGCATACAGTTTGTTCCACCTAACCTTATTTTGCCTGGCTATTGGTCAAACAGCTTTTATTATTAACCAATAAGAGAAATACATATTCACAGTATACAGAAAGAGCATCCACAGCAGCGTGATCCAGTGAGTCACATAGTATACCCTTTAGTCCATACATCTTTACTTGTAAGTGTTCATTGTAACAAGTCATTGATCTGGTTCAAGGCCTCTTGGATCTGCTATACCCTCAGTACTGGACCCTCTCTGGAACTCCTATTGTATACATAGTTGTTGACATGTGTCATGACAATCCTGTGGCTTTGGATCTGCAGGTCTGGTTCCTTCACATGCTCAAGCTCATGGTGCTTTCTTTGCAACAATAGAACAATGACTAAGACAGAAGTTGGTGCCAGGGACTGAGGTGTTTCTGTGACAGCCCTGATGATTCTGTTATTTGAAAGAATATGGGAGACTTTGAAACTTAAGACTAGAAAAGTTGTTGAATGCTTTAAGTGGGGCTTAATTAGCCATCCTAGTCAGAATACAGAAGACAGTAATGCTCATAGTGATTCGAATTATGGAGGTCTAGCTCAAGAGGCTTCAGAGAGAAACATAGTAGTGGTAGTAGTAATTAGTAGTAGTAGTAGTAGTAGTAGTAGTAGTAGTAGTAGTAGTAGTAGTAGTGGGGCTACAGACCATTCTTGTGGTATTTTCACAAAGAATGTGGCTGTTTTCTGCCCTTGTCTGAATAATAGGACATAGGCTAAACTTAGTTTTGGATGAATGGCACTGGCAGAGAAAATTTTAAGACAGCCTACCGAGTATGACTGTATCACATAGCTATTAGTGATCACGCTCAGGTGTATCTGTAGTGGAAAGGAGTGAGGGTGATATAGAAATACAAACTGCATTCTTTGAGGAGAAAAGGAATTCCACACTGGGAAGAAACACTGTTGAAACTGTGATAGACTATGGAGACTTTTGAAGATAGATTAAATACATTTTACATTATGAGACTGTTGTAAGTCTATAGGGGGCAGGGAGTGAAATGTGATTTGAATGAAAATGTCACTATAGGCTCATATATTTGTGTATATATATCCCAGTTGATGAACTATTCTGGAAAGATTAGGAGGTATGTTTTATTTTTTTTAAGGAAATTTTTCCTTGGGATGGGCTATCCGGTCTCAAAAAAAAAAAAAAAATTGCCAAGCCCAGTCTCTCTTGCTTGCTCTCACCTCTCTCCCACCTCTCTTTTTTTTTATGCCTATTGATCAGGCTATAGCTCTCAGCTACTTCTTTAGTACCATGGTTGCCTTCCTGCCACCAAGCTCTCTTTCTTGATGGTGATAGACTAACCCTCTAAACTCTCAACTAGCTTCCAATTACATGCTTTCTTTTTGTAAGAGTTGCCTTGGTCATGATGTCTCTTCATAGTAATGGAACAGTAATTAAGACGGATGATGAAAAGAATGCAAGAAATGAAAATATTTATTGGAAAATACAGAAATAGAAAGTCTTCTATGAAATGAAGTTGGAAAAGGTGACTGTTCCTGCCATCATAATCCTAATTCATATATGAAGAAAATTCGAAATCTTTATAAAAACCCAGTTAGAGAATAAAATGTAATGCTAGAGTCAGGGAAGACCCTCAGAGCATACACCTAATCAGCCAGAGAAGAAACTTCATGAGATATGAATAAGGTTCATCCCATTACTTGGCAGCATCTCTGTCTCTTACAGTGTTTCTCCGTTCATAATCTTAGGGACTGAAGCCTTGCAATGCAGAAGAAGGCATTCGGGACAGTATTCTCTCTTCCCTAACCAAGTTTAGCTCATGGCAAATGCACCATTATACAACATACAACAACCTCAACCTTGTACCTGGACCAGGGTTAAATTGCCAGGCTGGAACTATATTGCCAAATGCTCTGTGCCAGAGATAAGACAGGTACAGCTCTCCGCTGTAAACCTACCCTAGATGCTGCCCTTGGTACAGTAATAGCAGCTTTCACTGGAAGTCAGAGCAGGTGTGGTGGCTAGTTTTGTGACACTTCCAGAGGGTAATATAAATAGGATCAAACAGAGGGCTATACCCTTTAGCAGTAGCTTAAACTCAGGAAGTGTTCTTGGTACCTTTCCAATTTCCGGAGCCTCAAGTTATTTCTCATTTTCTGAGATAGTTACCATATGCACATATCTGTTCACCTGTTGAGGTGTACTTAAGATTTTTTCAGTTTTGGCTGATTATAAACACAGGCTGCAGAAACATTCATGAACAGGTTTCTACATGAATATAGGTTTTTATTCATCTGAAATAAGTACCCAAGAACTGTGTGATTGTAAGGCAACACTTGATTTTGTAAGAACCTGCAAGCTGTTTGCCAAATATAGAGCATAATTTTATATTCCTATCAGCAATGGATAGAACTGCAATTGCTGCACATCATCGTGAGTACTTAACACTGTTGGTGTTTTATTTCAAATTCCAGCCATTCTCACTGATGATCTACAAATCACATCACGATTTCAATTGCGCTTCCCTAACGGTTCATGATATCAAATACTTTTTACCTATTTACTTTTCATAAAATATACGTGAGGGGGATTTTTCTATTTGAATCAAATATTTCTATTTGTATCAAGTAGGGCCTGCATTTTATATTCTTTATTTTTGAGTCACAATTAAAACCTACATGTTAAATAATTTAAGTATATAATTCTGTCTGACTTTGTTTCATTCAGTTTTTTTACAAACTGACTTGTCCTTATAAATTTCGGAATTCACATATAGTAAGTGTTATTACTTCATATAATAATTTTAAGTAATGCAATATAGTTTAATTGGGTTAACTAAAATTTCTATGATTTTCTTTAAGTAAAAGTTGATAAACTATCTTGCCTTATGGTAGAAAATTTTATATATAAAAATACCAATCAAGGAATGTTGAACTCAAAATTTCATGGTCAATTGGGAAGAAGAATCAGTCTTTAATTCAGAAAGAATTGATGATGAAAGGATAAAGTTAGGCTTTGTTTGAAATTTTAAATAAGCAAAGTGACTGAATAGGTAATGTTGCCTTGAAGGAAATGTGAAGGGCAGTCATGACATGATGTAAGGGTCTTCTTGAATGTGGGTGAGGTAGAGAGTATACATAAGGAACCACTGTGAATATTCTAACAATCAGAATTAAATTTGTGGTAAGAGATGGTTCCCTTTGAATGGGGAGTAATAAAAACAGTTACTCCTGCTCTGTCTGAGCCTAAACCTGCACAAACTGCATAGAAATAGATTGTAGAGCCATGGTGGAAGGAACTTGAACAGTGATGGCACATACCACGGTGGATAAAACACAGTTTGGTGAGTTGTCAAGGCACTTGCACATTCAATATGGTCTAATGGTAAATATGTAAACATGTCTGGAAAAACGCATAAAAAATAGAGGATAGCTCTTCATCCAATAACCACAGGGCTGGTTCATTAAGATGTTTCTAACTGGCAATTATTTCAATTTCAGAGGAACAAAACTCCACCTCCATCTTCTTGGAGTCCTGGATGCACAGGAGAAGTACATGAACTGACAGAAGTAAGACCCACTTACAAAGTGCTTTCCACACAGGGGCTTGCTCAAGTGCCTTCACCCCTACTATGGCCACTGGGTTGACTCAGAATTGTTAGTTGCATGACCTAGCCTCAAGAATCACAGCATCATTGTCAGCACTAGTGGTTGTATAGTACCCTATTCATTAGGGAGGAGTACCATACAGCAACAAGCATAACAAGATGGAGATAGCAGATGAAGAATGTTGGAACACTAGAAGAGACTCCTCCCTACTCTGGGATTTCTTTCCAGTGTGGGAAGTGGTGGCCCTTGGGAATGCAACCCCACCATTGCATTACAGCTTGCAATCCAGGGAATGGAAACCAACACAGGGCACATGAGCATCACTCAGAATATTATATATTGGCCCTTTAATCCTGTATTGGAGTCATGCCCCTACCTTCTGGTTTAGTTCATGGAAAGGTGTCTGTAATTGACAGACTCAGTTTAAACATTGCGCTTTGATGGAGAATCAGATTAAGTGATGATATTTTGTGGTAGCTTGACAGAGGCAATTGCATTTTGATTATATTATCCTCACACCACATTCTATATATAGTAGACTGGGAAAGTTTCTTGATTAGCAGATTTAACTGGAAATCCCTTCTATTTCTTTTAGATTTAGACACTTTAGGGGGTTATTTTATAAACTTTCTGTAATAAAATGTCAGCACTTTCTCTTGTATTTCTCAGCATATATAATATTTTAAATGCCTGAATTGAAAGTTCCTATATAATTTTAAGGATTCACTGAAATATTTCAATGCTATCTTTTATTTTAATCATTTTTTCAAAAAATAATTAGTTTTTATTATTTATTTTAAAAATGGCTCGACAGGTTTTAAGGCTAAGTATACTAAAACTGAATTAATGTGATCTATGTTTTCTGTCATAGATGAGTTTTATAAAATAATAAGTTCAAGGAATACCTACCTGTTATTGTTTATTATAGAAAATGGTCTTAACATTTCAGTAAGAACTGTACATACATGTGTTTAGCTAGGTCAATAATAATTCATTGAAATAATGATATCTCAAGCAACTCACTATACTTGTAAAGAAAATTGAAGTACTGCATTAACCATAATTCACTGTTAAATCAACAATTAAAATAATTACTGCCAGTTTCTTACAGATAAATGTGGTTGGGTCTTTTGTAAGAACATCAAGTGCTCATAACCACAGAGCTGCCATCCGAGCCACTGAAGATAATTTTAAACCCTCTTAATTCATAAACTAACTTGCAAGATTTTAAAGTCATCTAAGGCAGAGTAACAAAAGCTTATGCCGAAGACTATGTTTAAAGGCTTGTTTTCACTATGAAGAAATACTAAAGAAGTACAAGATCCACAAAGGTTGATTTTACTAAATATTCACCTTTACTCTAGTACTAGATTGCTTCAGAAGGTTCTGGGAGTTTGTTGTATATTACTTAAAATACCTTATTGTAATAACTCTGGACATTAGGGTTTATAATTCTACCAATTGCTTCATATACTTGTGATTATTCACCATATGGTGAGTGGCATCAGCAAATCTCTTCAAAGAAGTATTGTCAAAAACTGCTTCTAGATAATTCATAAAGAATTTCTGGCTTCTCTAAAAAAATCCAATTAAGTTTACTAACATGAATTTAAAAGAACTGAAGAAAAGAATTATCCACAAGACATCTGTTTACCATAGCTTTTAAGTGCAGCTATCCTCAGGGGATTAAAGTCTTAAGTAATTAAAATACCTTACCACACACAAACTCAGGTCTGTCACCTGTGCATAGAGAGAATGCCAACTTTAAATTGTGACTTCCACTCTTACTGGTTTGATTTTCTACTTTGACTGACTTTGAATATTATTAATATATTTGCCCATAAGTAATTGTTTTAGAAATTGCTTCTCAGCAGCAATTGAGAATCTCAAACTGTGATGGTGACACTTAGCAAGAATATTGCTTTTATTGCTTCATTACACCCACTGGGCCATTTTTATTGTTGAATTTAATTGGTATGTGTTCATTTTCCAAATAACACAAACACATCAGAGCAAATGTGTGTTAGTATTAGTGAAAAAAATAGCAGATGGCAGATGACAGTGAGATTGGAGATAGCTCTGTATGCAGGGTCAGAATTCTAAATATCACTCAGAAGGCAGTACCTGTGCCTGCTGAACAAACAACAGGACTCTTGATGAAGGATCCAAAACATTGTAAAATCATCTCTTTGGCCCTATATCTGTGTTTGCTAACTTCTGTTGTTAATTGCCAAGCAAAATAACATTGCGCTACTTAAATGTGACTCATTAAAGTGACCCAAAGGGTCATATACAAAATGATAACCAAGAACCTAAAGACATGTATTTTTATACTATACCTTTCTAAATAAAGATCTGCTCTCTGAACTCTTTAGTGTGTCACTGTTATAGATTGATTGGAGCACCATAAATCTAAAAACAACATAACTTTATTTAAGGTATTGTAACTCTCTTTTTTTTCTTCCCTCCGTTACTATTGTCCATATTTTTAGTTAAAGGGATACATTCATTATCACTTCTGCCACAAAAAATGGAGTTCCCATATAGTCCTGTGAATTGTCAACAAGGATACCACTTACCAGGGTAGGGACATGGGGATTAAAAAGTTAGTAAACAGAATGAAGACATGTGTGAAAATAATAAAACAGAATCAGAGGATAGTACTGGAAAGAAGTTCTAGTGAATATTGTAATTGCCCACATTTAACTTTCTATACATTTTTATATCCCAATACAACAAAGGGGAGAAGGCAAAAGACTGCTTGAATATGATACAAATGATAACTAGAACAGCTACTTGATTCAATACTTTGAGACATCAAGTCATTAATTCATGAGAAAAGGATTCTATTGTTTAGGCAGTGAACCCACCCTAGTCCAAATAAACTGAAGGCATGTACTCCCATGGCCAAACCTCTTAATTCAAAGGAAGGAGAAGTACACTTGAATTCTCTGACCTTTGTTCAGGGTAGAGTGGATCTCCCTATATGGGTCATCTTAATGTCAAAAGCATTAAGTAACCACACCCTAGGTAAGGATGTTGTCAACAACTTTGAACAAGCTAAAACTCTCTGACCTTCAGATAAGGTGGAAATAGGTTCATATTTTTGAGCCTTCACAATGACTTAGCTTAGAACGTAAAACCAGTATTACCATAAGATCTCAGATATTGATTGGGTACAGGCTAACTGAGGTCTTTCCAGTTAGTCTTGAGTATGAGTTGATCTTGATTTAAATAATTTTTCTGGGTAATTTCCTCTGAAGCATAGATGGAATGGTTCTAGTGGCTGGTGTTTCAACTACTCCATATGTATGTATGTATGCATGCATGTTTGTATGTATATGTATATATGTCTGTGTATTTGTATCCAAACATATGCATACATATACACATATGGAGTGTATACCTATTTTACATTCAGGTATAAGTTGATTCACTATATATAGTTCCTACCCATAGGATATTAGACTCCTGACAGATTCTCTAAGTACCATGTTGTCTTGCCTAGGGATCATATTTCTGTGATAAACACCATCACTGCAACATAAGAAGAAAGGGGTATATCTCTGGTTATAGCTCTCAGGTCCCACTCTATCTCTGAGGGAAGTCAAGACAAGAACTCAAGCAGAAGAGGAAAATGGGGCAGGAGCTGAGGCAGAGGCTGTTAAGGAATGTTGCTTATTCTGTTTTCTTATATATCTCAGGGTCACCAACTGTCTCACAGAGTCTTTCATGATGCAGGATACAGAAGAAAGTGACTGAACTGTCTTTAAAATCTCCTGCTTTGTGAAAAAGTCTGCGGGATACTATGGGCCTGAAGGCTGAAGATGGATGCCTCAGTGGTATAGAAGAACTCTGGGTAACTGTCCAGGCAGCAAGATGTCTCTGTCACTTCTAAAGTTTTGCAAGTTGCTTACAATGCACTTCCTGTTTGCTTAGGTAATATTATATCCTTCTGGAGTCCTTGAGGTAGTTGAAGAAGAGATAGTTATAGTTTCCCTTAGTTATGATAAAAGATAAAGTAGATATAAATATTGTAACTGTAATTCTTGCTTGATAACTGTTTTGTTATATGTAATTTTACTGTGTTAAAGTTAAAGCCTTCCTTTTTGTTTAAATAGAAAATCAGAAATGGTGTAGGAGTTCCTTCTGTTTCTGTGTTACTTTCATTGGTTAATGAATAAAGAAACTGCCTTGGCCTAGTTGATAGGGCAGAACTTAGGTAGGTGGAGAAGACAGAACTTAATGCTGGGAGGAAGAAAGCAGAGTCAGGGAGAAGTCATGGATCCTCTCCCTGAGATGGATGCCGGTTAGAATTTTACCTGGTAAGCCACTGCCATGTGGCGATACAGATTAATAGAAATAGGTTAAATTAAGATGTAAAAATTAGCCAATAAGAAACTAGAACTAATGGACCAAGCAGTGATTTAATTAATGCGGTTTCTGTGTGGTTATTTTGGGGCTAAGCAGCCAGGCAGCCAGGACAAACAAGTGGGCCCTCTCCCTACAACAAACAACACAAGTGCAGAACTACCCACAATGGGCTAGACTCTCTTACATCCCTCATTAGTCAAGAAAGTACTCCACCTCCCTCTCATGGAGGCATTTCATCAGTAACTCTAGCTTGTGTAAAGTTGGTTACGGTTTAGAAAAAATGGTGCAGTTTCTGAGGGGCAGCAGGCCACAAGGGGTGGCAGGTCTCAGAAGATTTGCCTAAATCATACCAGTTTCTTCTTAATTTGAGTTGGTTTTTCAGCCCTAGCTGGCCATAAACACAGGATTCTAATACAAGGTATCAGACAGTACCATAGAATCTTTAAAGGACTCTCAAATTTCCCTCTGAAAACTCACATGCCAGGTCTCCATTGTCTGCATTATTCTCAATACTCTTATCTTTTAAGTCCATGGAATAGCCAATTGAGCCCTGAGCTGGACTTTCCAGTCTAAAGTTAAAATGCCGCCACAATCTTCCCAAAAACACATGGTCAGGTCTGTCATAATAATGATTCACTCTTGGTACCGATTTCTCTCTCTGGGTTCCTATTGCTGTTAGAACACTATCAAGTGGAACATGGGAAAGAAAAGATATATTTTAGGTTGCAAGTGTCAGATCACACACCATTGTTGGTGGAATCCAAGGGAAGAACTTCAGCAGGGATTAACCTGGAGACAGGAACTAAAACAGAAGCCATATAGGAATGCCGCTTACAGGCTTGTTCCCCACGGTTTTCTCAGCCTGCTTTTTTTATATACCCCGTGACCAGCTGTCCTGAGCTACTATTGCTTACAATGGGATGGGCCCTGCCACATCAATCTCTAGTTATGAAAATTCCCTCACAGGCTTGCAATCAGGCCAGTCTTAGGCTTTTTTCTCAGCTGTCATTCCCTCTTCCCCGAAAGCTCTCGCTCCTGTCAAGTCAACCACAATAAACAACAACAACAAAAACAGTCAGGACGCAGGTAGACACAGCTGAAGGCAAAAGCAGAAGAACAGTAATAACAGATTCCGTTTCATGTCTAAGTGTGCAAACATGAAATCCTACAGAATACAAATTTCAATAGTTAAAGAAGGTCTTTACATTTAATATTATCACAGCTTCTTGCCTGTTAGGGAAGGGTCTGTATTCTTTTTTCAAGAAGACTGTAGTTCATGGGCTTGCTGCTAAACCTAGAAGCTTGTTTGATTTTGTGGGAACACATTACCTCCACCCATACCCATGCTTCATTCACCAGAAGTTCAGCTAGAGCACGTCTATTCCTTTCTTGTTATACATTTTCTTTTTTCTTTTGAGACAAGTGTTTCACAGTTATGAACTACAAGTCTTCTGAGGAGAAAAATGAAACAAATCCCTATGAGCAAAAGAAATTCATGTCCAATGAAAATATCCCATCAAGACATTTAAACATATTTAAATATATGTGAATACATTTGCATATACACATATCCATGCACATATTTACTGTGTTCAAATCACAACAGAGTGTACACTGTCCTCTTAATGCAGAAATGGGGGCTATTTGTGCAGGAACTAATGGGAAACTTCTTCATTTCCCATGGGTCATCCATCTCTGCTTCAAGCCTTTCTTGGTGGCTGTACTAGCGGTGTCTCAGGAAGCAACAAATCTCTTGGTAAAAGAATTTATTATTTCCCCTACAAAAGATGCACACTTTAACAATTAGGTATCTAGTTCTGCGGGATATTTTATTTCCGTGGTTCCTCTGTGATCCTATCTGTACTCTTATCTTATATTGAAAAGCTAAGTTTGGAATTTGGGTTGCTACTTTAAACCATTGTATTAACGAATAAATCCAGGAATTTCATCTATTGCTCTAATAAATCTGAGTTAATAAAACAATGGCAAACAATATAACAAGTCTAAATGTCCAGGAAAGGATATCATACAAATTATTACTCCTCAGGAGAGAGGTAAACGGCTAACATTTTTTCCATATAGATTCGGCGTTTCAGTATATGTCAAGTATGTTTTCCTCATTCTAGGGGCCTAGTGCCAGGAAATTTTCTGCAACCTGACAACATCAGGGGAGGAATCACGGGGGAGAGTGAAGAGAGAGGGAGAAAAAGAAATTAATCACTTCATGAGTTTTATATTTTGCATGTTAATTTCTATAAATTATTATCTTACATAGTTTAGTTCTCTCAAAGTGCTCAATTAATTAGCTCAAACTTGAGAAATAGATATGGATTACCAGTTAATTGAAAAGCACATGGATCTGATTAGCACTTAGCACTCTTATTTTAATAGACTTCAATTTAATAAATGACTGTGGTATATTTCCAGACTATACGATGACAGTTAAAAATGGTAGCTAGGAAAATTACATTGAACCAAGAAATGAGGAAATTTCAGTTAAGAATGGCCATGTCATTCTTGCAGTGTTTCCTCCTGCCTTCTTCCACCGTTTTAGATAGTAGGCTATAGTGGGTTCTTGTCACTTGTTATGGTATGGATTCTGATTCAAGATCCAGAGCTCAGTTCAAAGCCACGTTACATAACTGAGTTTGCCATACCTATATTTGGAGATAAGTGCACTGCCTATCTCGTGGACAGTACTTTGTGGATTAGATTCGTAGTGCTTGTAGTGTGTTGCAATGGTCTATGGCACATAGAAAATATCGTTGAAGGAATTAATTATAAATTGGAAGTGCTTTCAAGACAAATATTTTTGTTATAACTCAGAAAGTAAGAATAGATATGAAAAAAATGTGATTCCCTTTTTTGAAGGGCAACAGTGTACATTTAACTCAGTTTAGTGGTGAGTTCTTCGGGCTTTGCCTTTTCCATCTTGGCGATGTGAATCATAGATTTTGGACTTAGGACTTTGTCTCTCCAATGGCAGATCTCATCATTTCTGCCATTGCTATGTCTTAATGGCTTTCACCAGATTAAACTAGAGCACCTTGGTTTTCCAAGTTAGCAATACTGATGCATGGTGGACTGGTGACACTAACCTGGTGTCAGTTCCCTTTGATACTGCTGTAGAAAGCCCCATCTTGTGACACAGAGCAGGCATTTATGATTTTTTTTTAGATACCAGGAGAAAATCTTGGAACAGAGTTGGAAGGCCTGTGAAAGAAGTAGTTTTTTAAATATTCAAAAACCTTTCTTATTTTGAAATTCTTTGTGAAGCCTTACTTTCTAACTCCAACATGCATGAAGTCAACTTCCTTAATTAAGCCAGCAGAACGTGAACCCAATTTGAAGAGACAGTATTTTAGAGAGTGACTCTGCTGAGAGGAGTCCAAATCATCCTCCTGCCAATTTGAGCACTTAATAATAAAGTATTAATAGTTGCATTAAAATCATCCTGCATGATTTTCCTACAAATATGTTCCTTCATGCTAGTGTGCAATTTTGTTTTTTCTTTATGTGAAGAAGGGAATTCTCAGGTGACCATGTAATTAAATTTAGAAAAGAATCATCAACTCCCCTTTCTCTAAGTAGACATATGAAACATAAGCTGTACATCCCTTCAAGAGTGATTCCTTCACATGGGACAGTAATTCTTTTTTTTTTTTTAACAGGGAAATCATGTTTTTATTCTATTTATTTATTTATTTATTTATTTATTTATTTATTAAAGATTTCTGTCTCTTCCCACCGCCGCCTCCCCTTTCCCTCCCCCTCCCCCAATCAAGTCCCCCTCCCTCGTCAGCCCAAAGAGCAATCCTTACTCGAAACAAAGACTGAGTTATTGTGAATAGGCTATTGTGGACATGACTTAAGCTTCTGTGGCTGCATTCATTATATGTGGATTATACCGAACCAGTCAATTCCAGCACCCATAGAGGAGAAGCTGGGGAGCTATTGGCAACTGATGGTTGTTCCTGGAAAAACAGCCCATTTTCTCCTGTGATGTGATCCCTGATAGGTTGCCCATGACCCATTGAGTGAGCCTATACCTATGCAAATAAAATCAAAGCTAATTAAACTCAGTGGGTTAAAAATCGAGTTTCTGAATTTGGGAGAGAGACCTGATGGAGTATTTCTGGTAGGAATTAGAGCGTAGGAAGTAGCTGGTTGATTTGATCAAAACCCATTTATACATATATGAAATACTCCAAGATTAAATAGAAATGATTTAAAATAACAAATACTGGAGAATTTACAGCATGTGCATGTAACTGGTTTTTTGTTGTTGTTGTTGTTTTTAACACATTGCAGTGACCGTGTTTTCTGTTCATGGAGCTGGATTTGGCTTGTGCTCTGGATGCAGAGGTACTTGCTTCCTAGTCAACCTCATTTCCTCAAATGTGGGCTGGACATTGAATATGATATCGGAATATTTTTTCTTCTCTGCTGTCTCACATAGCGCAGATGTTCTCTTTTTCGCCATTTCTGTTCCAGACGACTGTTGAACTATAAATTGCTTCCTGAATAGTCCATGCCCTTACCATATTCTGTAGTGGCATCTGGAAACAGACAGAGTAGAGCACAGATCTGTCAGGCTGATGACAGATGATATGAACTGATGTCTGTGATAAATATTCAGTATTAAGCATTCTCTGTTGATGCACTCATTTGTGGAATATTTACTTGAAATACCTTTTCACTTAAACAGTACTTCAAAGCTTACACAAAAGCAGGATAAGCAAAAAACAATTTTGATATAATATTTTAATTGGGTATTTCATAGATGTGTACATAGAACTTTGATCACACTCCTTCTAATTCCCACATTCAAAGTATACCACATTCTCTTCATTTTATATCTTCTTTCATTTCTCTGTCTGTCTGTCTGTCATCTATCTCTCTTAAATAACTCACTGAGTTCAATTAGTGCTACCACTATGTGTGCATGGGTGTGGATCCATCCACTGGAGCATGGTTGATCAATAAGGGATCACCTTCTTAACGAAAACTGACTCCCTTAACAGTTGCCAACTACATCCTACCATAAGAGTTTAAAATGCAGATATGTGGAACAACAAATCTGGAAAACTTTGTAATGGAATAATTTTGTGGTCATCCATTCCACTTGCTTCCTGGTCAGTCCTGTACTATCGAGAAGGTGCTTGAATAGTCTTATCCTGAGGTATCAATAAAATGCAATATTGGCTGCAATCGCCTGCCATATTACCAGAATTGAGATCCATTGTGTTTGGGCGAAAGGAAAATGAGAATAGTATTTAAAATGTATGTATAAATCTAAAGTTACAAAGCATATAAAGTTTGAAAAATTACTTTAAAGATATATTTATTTCGTACATTTCCCTGACATTGGTAGTACTGGGAGGAAGCCATAGGTAGCCCTCCATGGTTTTAAACATGTAACAGTCAAAGGGAGTGAAGGTTTTACTCAAGACTGCACAGCTAGAAATGTTAAGATCAACACTTTGAAGAGACTTGCATCTACAAAACACAACCGTGGGGAAATTTACAAGCAGAACCTCTCAAGCTGGTCTTCAAATTTAGCAGGGTGTCAGAGCTGATAAAAACCCACATACTGAGTTGAAGATATTTTGATGTTGTTACTCACAGTTTCTAAATGTGTTAACAAAATGAAACTTAAAAAAATAAAACTTGATTTTTTTTCCTGAAAATTAAATGAAATCTTTTTAAAAAATCATGAAAAATACTTGGTGTTGAAAATCAAATAAATAATCAAGATGAAAAAAATACTAATGTTTCTAAGATTTACTGTTTCCTAAATTCATTTAAATTAATGTACAACATTCAAAGAGAGAATTATATAGTTACATTTATTGAACTTATTTTGAATTTTTCTTTATTTGATATTGTTAGGGACTCAATAAACCTACTCTGTAGACAAAATTATTGATTTTTATTCATTCCTAAGTTTAACATTAAAAATTTTGTGTGAGATACATGATACATTAATACATATAGAAAGTACATAAATATATTTATGGTTTGATAACTGAAAAAATCATCTTTGTGTATTTATGTTTTTATTTTTCTTAACATGCATTCATTGCATGTTGTCTATAACTTAACATACAACCTAGTTATTGTTTTTGTTTTTAGTCTTCATATCAAATATATTCCTTATGCAACCTTACTTGCAATATTGGAATTTTTGAATTTGTTTGTATAATTTTAGCAATAAAATTTGTACCTTTTCATGTTTTCTTCTTTCTTATTGATATCCTTCCTTTCAACTTGAAGACCTCACTTTATTGCTCCTTGTAAAAACTGATCTGCTGAAGATTTTAGCTTTAGTTGTGTGTGTGTGCATGTTTTGTTAAGTGTGTCATTTTCTTCTCTAAAGCACAGCTTTGTGTTGGGAGCCACATTCTCCATTCCTACTTTTGTCCCTTGAGTCCTGTGCAAGTTTCCTACCACTATTGGTTTGTGACCTTTCAGGTGAAACGTCTGGGAAAATGGGGGTGCCCATCTCTTTCCTAAGTTCCTTTTCTCTGGAGTCTTGGAATCTGCCCTCTTCTTTGAAAACTTTTTTATTCATTATTAATTTATTTGATATGTACTAGTGTCTAGTGCCAGTAGAGGGCAGAACATGGTGTTTGTTCTATGGAAGTGTAGTTATGGATGGCTGTAATCCAACATGTAGGTGCCGAGAATCAAACCAGGATCCTCTGCAAAAATAGCAAGTACTCTTAAGCACTGAACCTCTCTGACCAAGAGTCTTCTCTTACCATTAACTGTGACAGCTTAAATACAAGGTGTTTCCATTTGAATGGGTGAAATTTGCTTGAAGACCTTTGATCTGGCTATTTGGGTCTATATTTGGAAAGCCTTGTGTAATTATTTCTTTTAATAAGTTTCAGCCATTTTGGGTTTCTCAAGTCTTCCTCCAGGAACTTTAGTATCCTTTCCAAATTCTACGAGCTTTCTGCATTCCTATCTACTTTTTTCACCTTCAATTGAGCATTTTCAGACAGGGTCCCTTGATGCTCACTAATTGTTTCTTCCATGACATCTATCCTGTGGATCTTGTTTTATACTGTTGTGGTGACAAATTCCAAGTCCAAAAGAATTAATTTTGTTTATGCTTCCAGGTCTCATTCCATTGAGAGAAGTCAGAGAAGGAACTCAAAACAGAAACTTTAAAGGAACTTTAGTTTCTGCCTTGCTCTTCTGACCACTCACCTGGTCATGTTTAGCTTTCTTATGTAGTTCAGCAGAACCTCTCTAGGAAAGATGCCACTTCTGGTGGGCTGTGTCTTCCCGCAGTTATTATAATATAGACAATAGCCATAAACTTATCCACAAGCTATTGTAATGTAATGTAGGTAAGTCCAAATTCTAGGCTTCTATTTCAGATGACTATGTTTTGCCAAATCAATAATTAAGGCTAACTAGAACTCTTGTTATGGATGAGTTCTATCACTTCTATCACAGTCAACCTTTATATAATTTTCTCCATATGTAAATGGTTCTAATTGTACAATTCATTCAGGATCCAAAAAGGCTTACACACAGGCACACACACACACACACACACACACACACACACACACACACAGAGGTGGGGGGGCACATAGGTATAGATATACTTATGTGACCAAAAACCCTGACCCTGATAAATTCAGGATGTGAGCCTATCCTTATTCTAGAAGGGACACTATGTTCCCAGGTTCAGCCTCCAGAGCTCTCAGTCTGGTGGGGAGCCTTCAACTGTTGGTCCCAGGTGGTAGGGCACATCCCAGGGGATCTGCAGGGCCATGAACACACAGAAGTACTAGGCTAGGATGTAAGTCCTAGAACGGATGTAGGGATTCAGCTTGCCGGGGTAAACTTCCATGTATGCTACCTGGCCTTTGAGGATGGTGGGGAAATGTATTTAGGAAAACAAATACTTGGGTCTCAGGCATGAGTAGATGATGGGGAATCTTTGTCAGCCAATTATCTTTAATTGGGATCAGGTTAAGGAGTGACCTTTGGGTACTAGGGCTCACTCTCTGTGGTTCCCACACTACACAGCAGAGCTTGGACTTCTCGTTCCTGTTTTGTGAGTTTGCCCCTTATAATACAGAAACATAAAATTGGTCTTTTAGTTAGTCTGTTCATTTTTTCTCAACCCGAGATAATTCAACAAGTAGACAAAGCCCAGAAAGAAGAATGGGTTGATATTTTCCCTGTCATTATAGTGGACTGTGAAGCAGTGTTCCACATCTGGATCACTCCTGAGAGACTGGAAGTTTCTATGTTGCAGGGTATCCTTTAGGGTCATTAAGAGCCTCCTTCAGCCAGTTTAGCCTGTGAAGGCAAACACTGAATACATTTTTTTTTTTTTAGCACCAGCAGCAAGCTACAGAGAAGGGAAGCTGGGAGACCTGGCCTTTTCCCATCTCATCACCCTAAGAAGGCATCTCTATCATCCAGCCTGAGTTCAAAATCCAGGGCAGTGAAATTGTGGACATCTGTTATGTATTTTTCAACTCCAGATTTTCTGTTTGAGTGGTTTTTTTTGTTTGCTTGTTTTTATAATTTCTCCCATGCCTTTGCTTAATTTTCTGTTAGTCTGCAGAAACATTTTCTCAGTTTCTTTCCATTTCCCTGTTACATTGTTTTAAGTTGTCTCACAATTTTTCCACACTTATGACTGTCTGATCAGGTTTTGGCACCTGTTTTGAGGTGAGAAAATGGTTTCCTGGAAGTGCCTGATACTTCCAGACTTAAGAGTCCCCTTAGGGCATCAAATGACCTTGTATTTATTCTCATTTTTCTAAACTCGTTTGTTTGTACCTGTCTTTCCAGAAAGTATGACAGGGCTGCTTATTTTCCCTGAGCCTGTTTTCAGGCTCTGCTATTTCAGCACTAGGGAGCACCTCTGTCCACATGTTCCAATCTCTTGTTCCTGCTGTGTTGTCTTCTATTGGAGTCCCAGATGGAAACCTAAGGCCACTTTCTCCACAGAATTTTGCTGGTGTTTTCTTCAGAAACAAGTTAAGGTTACCTCTTCCCACAAGCCTCTGCCCGGGCCCAGACTTGGCCTAAATGTCACATCCACAGCTACTGGCCTATCAGCAGGCCCTACAGAATTTTGCTTGGCTCTAGGCAGAGCCATCATAGGTGGACCTGCCCTCAGCTGCTGCATCATATCTATGATCACCAAAGGATCATACTGACCTATTTCTAAAACAGAGTCACTACCCAAGACTGTTGAAGCTGGCCACTGGAAGGTTCATTGAAACAAAATTCTGATGAATTGGAACTGTCAATCTTCTTCCCCTGGCGCTAGAGCTGTTTTAAGGCTCCATTTGCAGACAGACCTCTGGATTACAATTGTCATGATTTGTCTAATATTAGATCTTCTCAGCCTAGCTCAAAGTTCCAAGGTAAAGTCTTGTTTTTTACTATCCTGTCCTAAATTCAGCAAATAAGATTTTATATACATGCTATGCTTTCCCAGTTTGGAGTCTATTGTTGAAGAGAGAACCCTGCCCATTGGACTGATACTAGCTGACCCATGCCTGCAAGACTAAAACACAAGTCTGTTCTAGGGTTAATTTGTTCTCTTTCTAAAGTGGGAGGTGCCTCTCGGTAGCTATGCTGCCCTAGAGTGCAGACAGAAGTGATGGATGCAAATCTTTCTGCCTGCCTTCTTCAACAACCTTTCCTTTTTGCTCTGTTTACCGATGGTATTAGGGTCTTTCTTCCAAATTTCATAAGTTATCTGCTGGTGTGTGATCAGCTTTCCAGTCAGTTTGTGCATGGGGAGAAATTAGTGGAGAGCCTTAGTCCACCTGTGACTTGTTCCACGCCTCACTCTGTGTACTTTAGTACTCATGCTACGGGTTATTTTTATCTTCCTCTAAGGATGCCCCTCTCTGTTCAGGTTTTCAGTGTCCTTTATAAATCTACTGTTCAGCATTTAGTGGTGTTTATATTGTTTTTTAGACCACCTTTCTCTTTATCATATCTTCAGCTGAAAATTCTATCTGAATTTAATGCATGTGAGAAACACAAATAAAATCAATCTTCACTAAAATGTACATCAAATAAAAGCTCCTACTGTGTATGTCTGGCTGTTTCCTATCTTAAATTTTTCATCCTGCTTTGCTTTTTACTTATTTTAGCTGTTGTAGTGTAGCAAAATCATTATTTTATTTTTTTCAATTTTAGTATTTTCTATTGATTATTTGGTTCTAAATTTAATAAATGTTCACAGTTGCTTGAACTTCAGGAAAATACAAAAAGTATTACTACAAAAAAGAATGCCTACTTTACACTAATCTTATACCACACTCATCAGTCTAGGATGTCATGAGTGAACAATCCTAGCATCTGAATCCTCCAATGGCATCTTGAGCATGTAAAATCAAACTTAGGAGCTGAAGGAAATGATGGATTATGGATTAGTAATGCCTGCATAGCTGGATCTTGATTGAATAAGCTGAAGATTTCTAAGGAAAGGATAATTTGCTTTGCATCCTATTTTACTAAAAGGTTGTAGCAAGGACTCCACTGGGGCGTTTAAAGCACACACCACTTAAGAAGAATGTTTTGTGATTTGTGGTGCTTTCTTGATAAGAACATCTTCTTGAGAATTTCAGTCAATTGCCAGTGTTGCTAAAATGTCATGTAAAGCAGTTAGTTGGGACTATTGTTGTCTATGACTGCACATGATTGTTAGAAAACTGAATGGCTTAAGGTTCTACAGGTGATCCTCATCCATTGCTGATGATCCAGAGCTCAAAACTCCCTTCATTGGGTCCTCTTTCTAAACCCTATCTTCACCTAACTTAAGGAAGCCAACACCATGTCCTCACTCATGTTGCTGTTTTGGATATTCAGTTACTCATTATGGCCTCATTTGTGCCTGGCTGCAAGTGACTATAAGCTCCTCACCACATGGTCCTCTCTGCGGGAAATCTCAGAACTTGGCAGCTTCTTCTTCAAAGCGAGCAGAGTATGGTGTTCCCTCCCAAGATGTCATTATAGTCTATGTGACACAGACTCACTTTTACTGTCCCAGATGGTGCTCCATCACTTTTCTGGTACTCTGACAGAAGCAGCTTATTACGTTCTGGTTACACTACAGGAGAGTGAACCATAGGAAGTCTGCTTCCCACACAGTGGGCATCAGAGAAGCCACGGTAGAAGACACACATAAGAAAGAATAGGGCTAAGCTTCCCAGGGAGGTGGTGGCTGGTAAGTCTTATAATACACCTCAGATACTGTGAAGATTTTCTGACTCATGAATAGAGCTAATCTGGCAGGGAAAACAGGAGACACAACACTTAGCGCCACGGGTTAGACTTGCTATGATGCAACAGTGCAGGCAGGGGTCTGAGAAAGCCTATATTAAGAACAGACTAGACTCAGAAGTTGAAGTCATCCATGCAGGAACTCACAATTCTGAAAAGTAGAATCAATGGAATGAGAAAGAAAACCCTGGGTTTTCAGATCTGTATATGGAAGAGAGAAAGTAGAGACATCTCTTATAAGAAATAAAAAGCAGGCAAGCAGTGCTGAAGGTCCCGGCCAAGATCAGAGTCAGAACACAGTCCGTGGTTCTACTCTTAGCATGCAGTTTTCGAAAGTAGTCAATCACAAGGAAATCTAATCTCAATGTCTAACCTCTTCTCAAACCCCCTGGGAAGTTAGACAGGCTGGATATGCTAATATCCCAGCTGGCTAAGAGGCATGTGGATGAATGTATGAATTAAAATGAATTAGCAAAATGTCTTGCTGTGGTCTGCTGTAACTCATCTTTACCGTCCCTTCTTACTATGTAGAGGTCAAACCACGCTCTCTCTGCTGAGTCTGCAGGAAGTTTTGAGGACAAGCCTTTCTTAAGTTTTATGTAAGTTGTTTTAAATATAAACTGGGGTAGAGCTGGCTGAAAACACAAAGATAGCAGGTGTGGCTTCAGGAGAAAGATTTAGTACTTTAGAGAGGCTTTCAAAAATGTATGGCCAGAGTCTCAAAAGGAGCCCTCACTGTGGCACAGGCACTGGCTCTCGGTTTCCCTAGGGAGCCCCGAGAGTGTGAATGATTGCAGAAAGCTGCATCAGGAAAGAATATGGGAGGAAGCTCCATATTTCTTGAAGAACAAGGATACAGTTTTATAGTATTTTATGACTTCATGAGATACCGTGAATCGTGTTGCAGTTTAAGATGTGATTTCAGATGTTCTTGAATATAGATACTAGTTGGCAGTTTACCTTCCTTTTAAGGAACTTTTTAAGGTTGTCATTTTGTGGGTGAATTCTTGAATGATAAGTAGGAGTTTCCACATTCTGTGACTATATCAGCAGTCATAAATTTTACTTTATTAAATTTAATGGGATGTAATCTACACGTGAAATAGTTTGTTGGCCTTGATTTATCTTATGTACTCACTTATAATGTTTCTCATGATGAAAGTAAGATATATCAAATTATAATGATTCTACTCCTGAGGTTTCAAAGTGCTGGTTTTAATAGGAAATTGTTGAAAGCAATGATTGCTAATAATAAGGAAGTTATGCTGACCCTTGTCAAATGATACCATTCGCCTGCTCTTCTGTGGCTTTTCTCCAATTTCTCTTTGATGTCTGATTTTTTTTCAAGCTGTATTTTAATGAGATCGTATCTCATTAGCCATACCATATACACATGCATATGTGTATGTATGATGATGTATATAAAGTTGACATCGAATGAATCCTACAGCTATATTGTTCATTAGTTATTAAGAAGCAGAATAATGCCATTTGCATGCCTTCTGTGTTTAGGAAATTTCTGAGTTCTGCAGTTTTAATTCTTAAATTTACACTGCTCTCTAGTGGGGAATAAGTTCAATGCAAAGTAGCTTCTGTGTTGGTATGCCACGCCATTGTGGGCAATCTGTAATTATGGTAGTAAGACATGAACACTACTGTGACATTATATTAGCAATAGAGGTAAAATTCCACAAATGGATTGTATATGTTATATATCTCAGGGAAAAATAATTTTTAAAAAAATAATCACTTTTAAATTTGAAGAGAACACAATAGTAAAATGTTTTGTTTGGTTTCTTACAGTATATATAGAGTACACACACACATAGATATATGAATATAGAGGCCACTTGAACATCCTAATATAAAGAAAAACTAAATCATAATTAATTCCACATTTTGTTTTCCATGAATGGCATGAGGACAAGACTTAGATATACTGGCTTGCATCATTTCACCCCTTAGTTTTGTGCATTGTGATTGGATCCCACATGGGTGCCTTGAGAGCATCTCTGCCAGTCCTCCAGCTGCCTTCCAGCCATTGACAGATGTTCCTGCCTCTTCTGAGTTCTTGCAAACAAAGGCTTGGAAGCCCAGTGGTGAGGTGGCATTGCATTTTTTCATCTCCCTTGATAGACACTCCTTCATGATTTATGTGCCATTATTCTAATTTTAAAGTCATCTTGAATAGCTTCTTCAAAAATAAATGCTGTTGCAGTTCTAGAACTGAGTCCAGCTAATAGTTGCCACTTTTTAAAAATCTACTGTTATATTTAATCAGTCAAGGGAAGTTTTAAAAGGTCCAAGCCCTCTGAGACTGTATACATGGCTGTCCTTTCTTCACAAGGGATTACTTCCCCAACAATAAAGCAAGTAACAAAAATTCTCATTATAAAATTGATTCCACAAGGAATTCCTACTGCTCAGAAGGACAATTTCTTTAAGCCGCTTTTTCTTATATTTGAATATTTTGGCATGATTTTATTTCCTCTAATTGACCTTGTAAGAGCCAAAGTCTCTCATCTGTTAAAACTTAGAGTTATAACTGTTTGTCAAATGTCCTTGTAAATTCTATTCTCTGCTAAATTTTTGGCTACTACCACACAGGCTCGTAGAATTTCACTATGAAGTATCTCTAAATCAAATTTTATTTATTTTTTAGTTTGAGCAACATGGCTGTTGAAGTTTTAATTTAAGACTGAGCCTTAAAAAGAAATTCTTAATATTGAGTTGCTGCCACTGCTACTTATGAGAGACATAAGTAGATGAAATGTGGTCTAGCTTTACAAATCCCTTGGAATTTATTTTTTTAATTTTGCAGTGGTAAGAACCATAATAAACAAGGTTATTGTATGTTCTGCCTGCCACTTACAATTTTATGATATTGCAGGTAATTTATAGAAGTTCTCAGAATACATCTATAATGTTTTTAGCACCTGCCTTCTATTCATCTATACATAAGATGATAGAGATTCTTGATATCTCAAAACCAAGATCTGGTAGCAGATCACAGAACAAGGAAACAACTAGTTATGAAAGGAACAGTGAAGCCTGAGCTATTAGCTGTGGAAGATAACTCTGGTGCTATTGATGAGAACATTTTCTATGCAGAAATCTTGGTTTATTTGCCAAATGACAGACACTGCTATAGAGCTAGTCCTTGTGACTATTTAGGGGGGTTTCCATCCGGGTAAAGATGAGTTATTCACCAAGCACACTTATGCTGTCTGCTGCTGACTACACTTTCCTGTACAAGCAGAAAAGCCTTCCTTGGATTTTCATCCCCACTGAGGTGTTGGCAGATAATCTTATTTTATGTGACTAGGTAGCGATGAGAACCAAGGAAGATAGTGTTTCCTTCTGAATGTGAATATATTTAGCAAAACGGCATGTCAAAAGTTCTCACCAGGGCCTTCAAAACCTTGAGCTATTTGTTTGCATGATATAAGTATCCTTTCTGGTAAATTTCTTTGATAGAAATTGATTTATTTTTTTCTTGATAAATTAGCAAGTGGTTACCATGCAACATTTAAAAAAATACAGAAAAACTAAGGAAAAAAGCCAATTATAATTTCACCAAATATCAAATTGTCACCAAATATCACCTAATATCACAAGTATCACAAAGCAAATGTTGCTAGCAGTCATCATCTCTAGTGTTCTTCACAGTATTAAGTGGCTTGTTAACATTTCTTAGATTAAAACGTAAAATCTGGTGTTAAAAGTCTTTTACATTCTTTTTTTCTATTTCTGTGAAGTAAAGGCTACTCTATGAAAGTCACAATGGTTCTCCTGCCTCAGCTTCTGAAGTGCTAGGACTGTGGAAGTGACTCCCCACATCCTGTTCGTGTTCTCTTTTTAATTTGTGTGTAATATATTAATAGGGAAACCATAAATTATTTAGTCTTTCCATTTCTGAATAATGCTTAAGATATAAGGGTTAAAAGGTTTAAATCAATGTAAAAGAATTTTTACATATTCTAACTATGATATTGGTAAACATTTAAATTATCTATAAAAGAAAAGCTAGTATGCTTGTATAATGGATTTAACTAAAATAGTGACATCATTTTTTTTAAAAAAACCTATGGATTGTTTTACATAATGTAATCTTTACAATTAAAACATTAATATTATTTTAATGGAGTTTCCTAAGTAAGAAAAATAATGTATCCTTTTTAATAATGGAGCACTCACATGGAGCCCAATCTTAGACAAAGAACTACGGGCAATCAAGAAATACTGACAGAAGGAGAAATCATCTTCTTTGGGAAAAGTCCCCCCAATTGATTATCCAATACCAAGTGGTCAGCCCCAAGCCATATACATATAAGTAACAGATATGAACTGACCAGGATGTATTTATATATAGGAATGTATTGGTAACACAATTAGGAAAAAAGAATTTGAAAGAGGGAGCAAGGTGGGCACATAGGAAGGGTTGGAGGAGGGAAAGTGAAGAGGAAAATGATGTAATATTTTGATTTCAAAAATTTTATAAACAATTTAAAATGACATAGGTTAAAATATTTTAAATAAATGAGTATATAAAAACTTTGAGTGCAGAATGCCTGCAAATTTGTGTCCATAGCTGTCCTTCAAAATAGAAGGGAATTGAGGCACTTGGACACCTGTTGATTGATGAATGGATAGTGAAGATGTGGCATATATGGCCCATTTTATTGGATAGAAAATTAGGTAGGCGGAGTATACAGAAGAGAATTCTGGGAGAAAGAAGGTTAGAGGAAGAGTCGCCATGATGCTCCCACTCCAGACAGACGCAGGTTAAGATCCTCTCTGGTAAGCCAGCTCATGGACTACACAGAATATTACAAATGGGTTAGAACAATATGTAAGAGCTAGCCAATAAGAAACTGGACCTAGCCGGGCCAGGCAGTGTTTGAAAGAATACAGTTTCCGTGTAATTATTTCTGGGTATAAGCTAGCCATGCGGGCGGCCGGGTGCCGGGGACGCAGCCCTGCCGCTCCATATTCCAACAATTTGTTTATTAAGAAAAAGCAAATTATGAAACTTGCAGGGAAATGCTTGAAATTTGCACTATTACTGTCAGTGGAGCAACAAAAGCCCCCAAATGCAAACACCTCCTGCTCTCTCTCACAAGGAGCCTAGCTTTGACTCTTGTGCAAGAGTACCTGAACAAGCTAAGCAGTGAGGAATGAAACAGTAGGCTGTATTACATTAAGGAAGTAGGAATAGTAGAAACTAGGTAGAGAGTATAGAGACAGAATACGGTTGATGTAAATTATATAGGCAGTGCGTGAGTTGAGGATATGGGGATCAGAATAGGTAGAGGACTAACTGGGACATAGGGGACATCTTGAATTTTGCAGGAAAATGTATGGAGCTAGAAAACATTATTTTTGAGTGAGGTAACCCAGACACAGAAAGACAATTATCACATTTACTCACTCATAGGTGGTTTTTAAACATAAAGCAAAGAAAGCCAGCCTATAAACCACAATCCCAGAGAACATAGACAACAATGAGGACACTAAGAGAGACTTATATAGATCTAATCTACATGGGAAGTAGAAAAAGACAAGAGCTCCTGAGTAAATTGGGAGCATGGGGATCTTGGGGGAGGGTTGAAGAGGGGAGGGGACAGGCAGGGAGGGGATCAGGAAAAAAATGTAAAGCTCAGTAAAACTCAAAAAATAAAAAATAAAAAAAGAAGTCGTTTGGAAAATAAGATATGTCCACTTCTGCAATGGTGGCTTGAGAGTTGTGGAGTAATTGACTGCAATATGAATGGATTAAAAACCCATCCTATGGAAGGAGGGGTGACCAATGCTTCCTACTCTCTTTCTGGCTAACTGCTTGAGGTATGGGAAGGTTGGAGGCTGATGCATGTAATGGATTGCTACTGGTCAATAAAACTGACATAAGTTGAAACTTCCTACTAAATACCTCTGCTGTCACAAAAGATACAAGCAGGTCCCAACCTCAATCAGACAAAACAGCCCTTATAATTAACTGTGGTAAATGCTAGAGCATAGGTATCTAAAATACAGAAAATAAGGAACCAACATTTAAAAAATCATTTATACCACCCTTTTTATTGTTCATAGAACACTGTGGGAGAGGAAGATATGTAATAAATAGGTGAAAGGACACCATTAGCTACACTTCATACAAATATTGTAATCATTAACTCACAACAACTGTAGTTACCTGCTCTGGGACCACAAAGATCAGCCCTATTAACTTATCAATTCAGGAAAGGGAAAGAATTCAGAGGGCTGTAAGTTTACCTTGGAATTTGTAACTATTAATAGATTCTAATGAAGGAAAAGTAATGTGAGATGTCCTTCTATATATGTGTTGATTTTATTGGTTAATGAATAAAAATGCTACTTTGACGTGTGATAGGGCAGAATCGAGCTAGACAGGAAAACTAAACTGAATGCTCGGAGAAAGTAGGTAGAGTCAGTGAGAAGCCATGTAACTGTGGCAGGAGACAAATTCTAGAAACTGGATAGAAACTTACCAGTAGGCCACAACGATATGGCAAAACACAGATTAATAGAAATTGGTTAATTTAAGATGTAAGAGCTAGCTAGAAATACACTTAAGCTATTGGCCAAACAGTATTGCAATCAATACAGTTTCTGTGTATGTATTTTGTGTCTGGATAGCCAGGAAACAAACAATTAGCCTCCACCAACAAGAAAGTCCCTGTCTTTAGTTGTGCAGCCTCTGCTAAACCTGCCAGTCTCCAATGGATTACCCCAAACCCACATTCACACTAGGTAATATTGGTGGATTAGAGAATAAAATAAACAGGCATAAACATGCAAGAGAGATTTGTAGGGACAATTCATGACTACAGCCATTGCCTGCATTTTTAAGACCATGACTAGACTCATTAAAGAATCCGTGCAAAGGGCATGTAGACTAGAGCATGAGGGTTCTGCTGAGTTCCTTGTAACAAGAACACAGAAAGATTTCAAATGACTTGAAAAAAAAGAGTAAATAGAAGATGCTATAGTCACTTAACTATCCCAGTCTTTAACCAAATGAAATTGTGACCAGGAATACCAAATACTTTGCAAGATAATCACAGATCAGTTGCATATTATTGTACTGTGGTTATACAGTTCTGAGCCTGAGGCTATCTTGTTTGCTTAAAAGAAAGTTGTAATTGGAGGTAGAGATTTAACTCCAGCATCAAGCACAGCAAGTAGTAGACCTGTCATCCAACAACATCTCTAGCCTTCCTTTTACTTCCTAAAAAAAAAAAATTTGAAAGGTCATCCAAATGTATTGTCCTGGTTGATTTTGAACTTACTATCCCCTGTGATAACACATTCAATGGCTAGGGCTTCATATCTGTGCCCTCAGGCCTGACAAAAATGAAAGGAATTTTATTTCACTGAATCAAAAAAAAAGAATACCCAATACATTTGTGCATCCTAAAAAATACAATGATCAGAGCTACTTTCTTTTTTAATCTTCTTTTTTTATTTATATATTTATTTATTAAAGATTTCTGTCTCTTCCCCTCTGCCGCCTCCCATTTTTCTCCTCCTCCCCCAATCAAGTCCCCCTCCCTCGTCAGCCTGAAGAGCCTTATAGCTAAAGTGCATTATTTTGACTACATTTTGCTCATTATTTGTGTGACCTTAAACAAGTTGTTTAACCACCACTTAGCTTCCTCTGTTATGGAATTGGAAACCTGAAAATATCTCTTCCACTGTTAACGGCAGTCAAAATGAAATGACAAGTGTTATGTACCAAACACATTGTTGTGGTCAAATGATTGTTGTCTATATTCTCCTAGAAGGGCAGCCTCCACCACACCCCCTTGTGAATTATTAATGCCACCTACTAAAGTGGGAAGAAGTGGGAAGTTTTAATTCTCAGACTTCCAGAGCCCCCATTATTTGATGCCTAGTTCAATAAGCACTGGGGATTGAGAAATCTTAATCTGCTCATCTATCTCTTTCTACAGATTTCACAAGTGCCCAAGATGGAGAGAGTGAGGCTGAATTAATGCCTGATGAGTTTGAAGAGAAACCAGGAAGGGAAAAGAAACACTCGAACTTCACCTTGTGCAGTGTGTGTAACATTCAACTGAATTCGGCTGCTCAAGCACAAATCCACTACAATGGCAAATCTCACCAGAAGAGACTGAAACAGCTGACCAATGGCACACTGAAGAACGGCAATGGTAAGATTCGTCAAAGTATGTGGTTAGTTTTCTAGAATCAGTTTCTGGTGTGTGTCTGCATATGTGAAGATGGAAGAAGAGACCAGGCTCTTATTTAAAATCAAGAGAAAATTATTTTAAAAAATGGTTAGTACAGTGCCTTAAGCTGAACAATTTCTCCCTGTAAGTGGAAAAACATTGTATTTTGTGGCTGTATGAGATTGTTAGCCCAGGGAGTTTCTAGAATTTGAAAAACATTGATGCGGTTTTTATGATGTTTACTTTTGATATAGATAAATTGACAGACAGATATTCCTTTATGATGCGTATGATGATAGGAATTCTTTGCTTTTGATAGAAATGGGTGCAAATGGATGTTCTTTCAGGATGCACATGAAAGAATGGGTTTTAAGCATTTGAGGAGACAGACATGCTGTATCCTGTTGACTAGTATGATTGTAAATTATGTAGGTTAACATATTTCTTCCCAAAGAGGTGTTTAATTCAGTAAGTATGTTGTTGAGATTTGTAGTGGCATTAGCAGTTTGTTGGACCATTTGTCACCGTTATTTTTAAGTAGGTTCTGATTGTATGAAAACTCGTTTCTAAAAATTAAATACTCGGAAAAGCAAATGCAAGTTTATTAGCAAATAAGAAGAGGTAGAAAGAAACCGACTGACTTTTGTAGTGGGTACTTTGAAGAACTAAAGTGTAATAACTACAGAGATAATTGTAATGTTGCATATAATCAGATATTTCATGTTTGGTGAGTGAAATAAGAAGTTTTTCTGACCATAAGGCTGAATCTCAATGTGTGTAGTTATTGTATATCATAAAGATATCATTGTGCAGTACATTTTTGGTAGGTCTAAACAAGGGAACATTTAGAAAATAGCATCTCCTTCAACTGTGTCATGCCTAAGTTTGTGTGTTTCTGTCCATGCACATGCCTATATGTTCTCATGCTAGAATATTTCATTGGAAAGAATTTCAGATTTTTCTTTCAAATGGATATCAGTTTGTCAGTGATGTTGTTTGTAAAGAATATATAAGAAACAGAACTTAAAAACTGAACTCTAGTAAAGAGCATAGCCTGAACCTAGAAAGCAATATACTAACATGATGGTTGAAAATGTACATACTGAAGTCTGCTTAAATTGCTTAGGAAGAATGTGTTATTTAGCATCAACTTCTAGGTCAACCAATATTCCCCTAAATGACAGAATTCAATCCCAGACTGATGGTTTTTCAGTATTATTAGGGGGGCTGGTGTGGGCTGCTGTGTTTTATACTTCTGCCTTGAAAGTCACACCTATTTAGAAAAAAATAGCAGCTGGTACAGTAGAAATAAGTAAGGCACCAACATAACTGATTTATAACCCAAACTAGATCCTGCTACAAAAAGAGGCCAAAGATTTTCAAACTATAACACATTGCATGGATTTGCTCAAGTTTGATATTTATAATAATCACACCAGTGCTCTTATTATGTGTTAGTTTGAGCTAAAGGCTTTGCATGTATATGTTAATTCCCTCCCAACCAGCTTGAAGGATAACCAGTTCTTTATTTTGTAGATATGGAGATTAGCAGTGGCACTGAGTGACTTTAACACTGAGGAGAAGATATCTATTATTCATTCAAAAAAGCAATCAGAGTATCTCCTCTTCACATAAATATCTGTACTTCTAGGATCTACTGTTTTTCCAAATTAATATTGAGAAGTACTGTGATAGTCTCAGTTCAAATGGAGAAATTATTTCTGAAAGAACAGAGAAATTGAAATTCTATTGTATTCCTCCAAATACCTTAATCAAATGCTATACACCAACTGGGCTTTCTCTTAAGCTAATTACTGTTTAAGGCATTTTAGGTTACTATGTAGACCACTGGAGGGGGGGACAATGATGATTCATTGGAGCTCTAGGAGAGCCAAATCACACTCATTTGATTTTAAATTACCCTTAAAAGGAAGGTACCCATGACTATGAGAGCAGCAAGTATCATATCTGAGTTTCAAGGACTTAAATAATTGGAAAAGCTTTTCAAGGCAACAGTGTGTGTTTCCTTGTCTATGAAAGTATGACAAGGCTGTCCTTAGGCTGGACAAGGTCTGTTACTGAGAAAATTGGAACTAAAGTGTATATTGTAAATACAATAAATAATACAGAGGTATAACTTGATGTGGAACAAAAAGCATTGAAATACTTTTTGTCATTAATTATAAGTTTGTGTGGAGTCTAGTCCATGGAATAAGTTTATATTGAAAGAGCAGGTTATTATAACCACTCAATAGAGATCAGATCTCAAGTGAAGTTCAGCCCTGGAGCTTCCTCCTAAGAAAACTGCAGCATCTGAAAGTGTGGATTGCGTTGGGTGGGCTACTCAGTCTAGGGGTTAGTAACCCACCCGCAATCAAGTTATTCCAGGGTCTCGGAGGGGCGCTACCTGGAAGGGAATGAGCTAAGACAGAAGAACGAGACCAAGCAACTTTGTCAAGGCCTCAGTTTATTAGGGACGGGTTACAGTTTATATATGGTAAGGGATGAGGGGCAGGGTACGGGATCTCGCAGGCCGCGTGGTTCCGGTCACGTAGCTCGGTTACATTCAGACAGACAGGCCAGAAGTCACAAGTGGCCACACCTGGTTCCCTGGATAGCTGGAATGTGAGGCGGGTTCCGCTAAGATTAGCAGTTAATTGGGTGAGGGGCAGGTTTTGTCAATAGAACATAACTATGGGTGTGAGG
>NW_026067919.1:2941204-2942629 GCF_014885135.2 Alexandromys fortis
GTGGTTCCGGTCACGTAGCTCGGTTACATTCAGACAGACAGGCCAGAAGTCACAAGTGGCCACACCTGGTTCCCTGGATAGCTGGAATGTGAGGCGGGTTCCGCTAAGATTAGCAGTTAATTGGGTGAGGGGCAGGTTTTGTCAATAGAACATAACTATGGGTGTGAGGTTCTCTGCAGACTCCCTAGAGTGATGGTCTCTGTAATGATTGTTAGGGGGGAAATGGCTCCTGACATGAAAGATTTCCAGCTGCGAATAATAATTAATTTTAGCCTAATTTGCAAAGGCCTAAAAGAACAACTATGTTTGCTATGCAATAATCCTCGTGTACACTGTAAATATTTGTCACACGAATTGATTTAATAAATTGCTGATTTGCCAGTAGCCAGGATGGAAGTAGAGGTTGGGTGACCAAACTAAGGATGATAGGAAGAAGAAGGATGGATAAGTAGTCGCCAGCCCTATGAAGAGGGAGCAGGACATGAAAGTACCATGCTAATAAAAGTACTGCCACATGCAACAGTGTAAATAAGGAATATTAGTTAACTTAAAATGTAACAGCTAATTAGTAAGAAGTCTGAGATATCGGCCAAGTATTTATAATTTATATTAAGCCTCCAAGTCAATTATTTGGAAAGCAGCTGCTGGTTATTTTGGAACAGGCAGTCAGGAAAGAAATGTCTTCTTACATATGGCATTCCAATGTGTGGCTGAAATTTCCACATAAGACCTAACAAAGCTTAAAGGATTCTAAACACAGAAAAATGGGAGTCAAGCACAGCTTCCTAGTAATTGTCTTTTTGCTGGTAGGTTCTGTTTGCTGGCAGCAAGCAAAGACATGGTTCCTTTAAAAAGTGACTTCCTGGTTCATGCTGGCAGCAGGGACAGCTCTTTTGAGAAGTCCTGCACTTGAATGGGGTTTGTGAGCAGTAGGCTGCATGCTCCTTGGGAGTAACATGGATCTAGAAACTACCCCAGATTTGGGGTAATAAACATGACTCCCAGAACTGGAAGTAAATGTATCACCACCATAAGACTAGCCTGTCAAGGACCAAAGGAATGGGGTAGAGCCAGCCACGAAAGCCACTACTTTGGTCCTAGCCATGCCTCTTAGCAGTTTAAAGACGCGTGTGTCAGCTAAAGATGGTACACAGTAAAGACAGATTCATACAAAAAAAAAAAAAAAAAAAACTGCTAAATGGGTTATAGTGTGTTGAAAAAAAATGTATGTAGGCTTGGGAGCGAAAGGAAAAAAGGGTAAAAAAGTCCTTTAAAAAAGAAATGGAGCCGGGCGGTGGTGGCGCACGCCTTTAATCCCAGCACTCGGGAGGCAGAGGCAGGCGGATCTCTGTGAGTTCGAGACCAGCCTGGTCTACAAGAGCTAGTTCCAGGACAGGCTCCAAAACCACAGAGAAACCCTGTCTC
>NW_026067919.1:2949107-2951203 GCF_014885135.2 Alexandromys fortis
GCTAAATGGGTTATAGTGTGTTGAAAAAAAATGTATGTAGGCTTGGGAGCGAAAGGAAAAAAGGGTAAAAAAGTCCTTTAAAAAAGAAATGGAGCCGGGCGGTGGTGGCGCACGCCTTTAATCCCAGCACTCGGGAGGCAGAGGCAGGCGGATCTCTGTGAGTTCGAGACCAGCCTGGTCTACAAGAGCTAGTTCCAGGACAGGCTCCAAAACCACAGAGAAACCCTGTCTCGAAAAAACAAAAAAAAAAAAAAAGAAATGGAATCATAAAAATTATAATAAGCCATGTAAAGATGAGAAATACACAGAATCTGGATACTGTATGTCATTGTGTTGTCTTTAAGTTTTTTGACTACTAGTGAACAAATGATAAGAGACATTTGATTATGAAAGTTGTTAGATTAAACCAACTTGTATACTTTAAAAATATCTTGACTTCAAAATTTAAGTCAAAAAATGTTACTTTGGGAAAGAATTTCTGCTGTCATTTCCATAAGAAATGAGAGGATATGGATTCAGTCTGGATTTTAAAAAATCAGATTTGATCATGATGGACCCCCTGAAAATTTTCTGTTGTGAGTGGATGGCCCAGATGATCCAACATTTCAGAATCTCTCTGTTGAAATTTCCTCTGAATTCTACATCCAGAATAGCTTCAAAGTTGCTGACTGAGATGATACAGTCTCATAGGATACTTTAGTGAGGATTTGACCATAATCCTAAATTTTCTAAGAATCCCCCAAAGATTACCAGCACCCCATAGTCAACAGGAAGTAATCTAGAGAAGTACACTCACATTCCCAAAGATAAATTATGAATGTTTGTCATTGTTTAGAGGGTTGGTTATAAGTTGTCATGGATAATGGTCAGGAAAAAAGCTGAACAAAGGAGATTATATTCAGGAATCTCATTCTAAAAAGAAAAAGGGGGATATAGGAATAGGATAAAAGGATGGATTACTATGTTTAAGTGAAAAGTATCCAGAACCTGTGTTTTCCTGCAACACTGCCACCTTGGGTGCTAGGTTGTACCAGACAGTCCTAAAACCTTTTCTAAAGAGAGAGAGCCCTAGCCTTTTATATCACCATCACAAGTGAGCTACTGTTTTACATTAGTACAGAAACAGATCTTTTACACATGCCCCCATTCCTCCAACTGTAAAAATGTGCCTTTTAGCCTTGTTGGGAATAAGAAAGGGCATACTATGAACCTGACATATCTAGTAATGGTTACTCATGTTTTATACAGACATGGATTTATGCATGTGCTTAACTACTACACCTTTTAAAAAAATATTTATCTTTCCTTACATTGTAAGTGTGTGTGGCTATGTGCTCGTGCATGTGTCGGATACCCACAGAGACATGAAGATGGTGTTGGATCCCCTACAGTTACAAGCATTTCGAGCTGCTCAGCGCAGGCACTGGGAACTGAAACCAGGGCCTCTCTAAGAACAGTACCCTTTCTTTTTATTTTTAGATGCAGAGACATATCTATAGACCCAGTCCTTTACATTATTAATAACAGAACACCATATTATATTTTCTAGAGAGGTATAAAAGAATTTGTTTTATTCTTCCTTTTCATGTTTTAAATATAACCATCTTTAGATAAACTTTAGATTTCAAAAAGAAGAGTACTAAATATACGGTGGCATAAAAGAATGTGTCATAGGAATATTACCTGAATCCATCCATATATATGTGTGTGTGTATATCTATATGTAATATAGATAATACATAGGTAGATAGATACACAGATGCATATGTACATACATACTTACATAATTTGAGTGTTTGTTTTAATTGGACTATGTCTGTATGGTCCAAATAAAATAATAGAGATTCAAGTTATGGCCAGTATTCCTTTAGGTATTTATAAAGAAGAAGTGTCATTTAGTCTTGAATGATTATAAGATACCATGTACATGTCTTCCTTTCTCCCTCTCTTCTGCTGGATTTCTGGAGCTTGACCTGGTACTTGGTTGTGGATCTCTGCATCTGGTTGCATCAGTTACTGAATGAAAGAGCCAATGATGATAGGAAGAACTGTGAATGAAATTTTAAATATATATATATATATATATATATATATAT
>NW_026067919.1:2951241-3022753 GCF_014885135.2 Alexandromys fortis
AAGATATTATATAATTATGGACATATGTTCTCTATAAAATACAGTAAAAATTACTAGAGAGCATGTGATCTAATATTTATCTTCTGTGTTCGTGAACAAAGGATAACACTTCCTAAGTCATCTTGTTTATTAGGGAAAATTATCTTCTATCACAGAGAAAAACTAGCTGGCATGCAGGAGTCAAAGCGAGACTTCTCTGCAGTGCCTGATAGTGATGAACTTTGGCAAAACCAAATTAAAACTGATCATGTGTTCCTCACAGATTGTACAGCAGCATCCTCAGCCTCCATGATTCCTTCTGTCAAATTGGGAGAGTTGTAGGCCCTTCTTGAGAATAGTCCCCATCGGCTGGGACACACTTCTTCCAGGCTGGAGCATCCCATATCCAATACCTGGTTAGGACTGTGGTACAAAGTTGAAGTCTTTTACTTCAGCACCAGGAGAGCATCTCTGAAAGGCCTGCCTGCCAGATTGGCTGGTGTCTCTGTTGTAATCACTTCACAGTTAGACCTTACCCTCCACTGAGGCCCTAGTTGCCTCCTGCCTTCCCTTCCCTGCTTTGCCCCCAGAAAATCCTTTCAGCTTCTGCATCACAGGAGTCTATCTAGGAAACCACCAGTGGATCTCAGTTTTAACAATGTGCACCATACCAAATACAGTTTAATAGTTTCTCTAGAGTTGGTTTCTGTTTGATGTCTTCAACATCAAAAGTGCAAAGGAATGAGAAAAGGACTAGAATCAATTTCTCTGGGTATTTCATATACATCATCTATGGAGTTCCAGTCAATGGGCATCAAAAATAAGTACAATTAAACCTGTTCCACAAATTACGTAGCCAGGATCCGAAGGACTGAGATTTGCCAGTGTTTTCATTTATCTTTAGAAATGCTGATGACTGTATGTTAATGATATGCAGAACCCATCTCATTATCAACGGAATTGGGATGTTTATTTGGGTATTTCCACATGCTGTTGAGTTTAGGTCATTTCTGAAATAACTTAACCTAAATTGTTACAAAGAGCTGATGATTCCTTTAAATTTTCATCAGCAACTCAACTGCTAAAACATCTCGAGCAGAAACAAAATCACATAAATAGAAACTTTGCTAATTTCCTCTGCACATCTTATGTCACTTCAGAAATGTGTGTGTCCTTTCTTTTAGCACAAACTATTTGCGATAAGGTAAGATGAAACCTCCCTAGTGGCCATTGGGAGTTCTAGAGTTAAAAGTTAACTGAGTATGTTGACTGCCAATTTTCAGAAGTCCTGTGGGTCACAGCTCATGAACCCTTCAGACAGTAGAAATTACAATAAAAAAAAACCCTCTTTAGTAAAGGTTTTGATTTCATAATTTGACTCATGAATTTTGCAACTTGTGATTTTTTATTATAAATATTACATTGTCAATTTATGCTGTGCTCAAATGAACAAAAGTAAATTTATCATAACTAAGAATACTAAATTTCTAGCAACAATTCATCAAGTACATGATAAATATGAGTGAGTAATATAAAACACATAGTTTTATAAACATACTCTATACTGTGACATAATAATGCCTGTTCAGCACAGATTTTTATGGTATATAATTTAGAATAATTGGTTGGCCAGGTGACTCATCACAGAAAGATACTCACTGCCAAGCCTGATGATTTAAATTTGACCCATGAGACTCAAATAGTGGAAAGAGAGAGAAGCAGCTCTCCAAAGGTACCTGTACCTGCCATGCATGCTTTGTTCTTCACATAAACACACTTCCTATATTCAACGAAAAAAATATAAAAAATTATGAAAGTACCATAAGAGGTTAAGAGTTAAGATTTCTGATTAAATGTAGACATCCTACTCACATTTGTCTTTTCTTAGTCCTGTAACATAATATGCAGTAGAAAATCTTTATAATCAAGTATAAAATGCAGTATTAAAATATCATGAGAAAATATACCTAAAACAAAATTAAAGATTGTAATAAAAATATCTGTCATCTGTGAAAACTCTTTGAAACACGTATAATGAAGTCACAGTTTTTGAGATGTGTAAAACTTTTGTGCCCAACTAACTTCATTCAGTCATCTGTGCTCACCTTGGGTAAGCTGGTTGCCAATGCTAGTTTAAAGGTCTGAGCAACACACTAACCAATCACTGTAGCTTTATTATATTCCCGTATTCATTGTCATATTTGACTTATGTTGTCAAACCTAATTTTCTATTTTTGTCTATAACTGCTATCGAATAATTCAATTTTATCTACAGCATCCTACAGTCAGTCTCTTGCTGCTCATTGTTCCTTTCCATGTAAATCTAGGGTATTTCTAGTTTATATATCCTCTTCATGTTCAATTGTACTTCACTTAGCAGAATAACTAAATGCATTTGTCATTTCTATTGTCACTCACCGCTTACTTGTCCTACACATTGATTACCCCAGATGGTGTTAAGGTGTCAGGAAACTCCAATTTATAAGATTTGCCTTTTCTGCAATACTGATTGCTATTGAAAACAAAACAGTCCCAGAATCTTCTAATGCCTCCAGCCCTGAATTTGTAGCACAGACCTATAATTTATATATAAATTTGTCTTACCTTTTGATCTTCAAGGGCTGTTTATGCTTTTGTAGACTATCAATAGACCAATGGAACTTGCCAGTACATTTGTGATTTCTCAGTGGTCTCTTCTGGAGTTTTATTTACTAATGCAGTGTCTTACTTAATGGTGCTCACTTGCATCAGTGTGTGACACACCGAAGAACCATAGTGAGTATCATCAGTGGACCAATGTGTGACACCATCCCGAGCCATAGTGAGTATCATCACCCACATCAGTGTGTAACACACTGGTGAGCCATAGTATCATCACCCACATTAGTGTGTGACACACCAAAGAGCCTCAGTGAGTATCATCACCCACATCAGTGTGTGACACACTGCAGAGCTAATGTAAGAAGATGCCTGTGTTCACACTTCCCTCCGTGATCAAAATAAAAAATGCTAAAATTAAATTAACCCAAATTATGCAAAAATGCATTTTGTTTTCATTATGGTTCCCTAATGTTTTATCATCTTTGATGCACTATAAATGCTGATATTTATGATCCTCAAATTTTAAGTTATGAGCTTTAGTTTCAAATTTTCTGTTACTCAAAAGAAAACATAATTGCTTCAAAAGAGTAATTTCCATTTGATGGCTAATTGGTTCTCTCATCCTGATATGTATTATACATTTCCAGGCACCCTGAGATGATGCTCTCAATGATAGTCCTGGACCCCCACAAGGAGAGAAGATCCTCCTTTGCTCCCACAGAATGCTATCTTCTTAGCAACATCACAGAGTACATAAAGACAGCCATCTGGGACTCTACAGAGTCATTATATCTCCACCCTTGAGTTGTAACATATATCCATTTTATGTATGGAGTGATTTAACACTACTCTAACAGAGTATGGGGAGTAGCCAGAAGTGCCTAAACCTACATACTCATTCCCACTAAAGACATCAATTCAGTGGGAGACACAAAGAATTGCTGGATTCTGCAAATGTTGAAACAGATCCATCAGACAGATAACTGTGTAGATTTCAATGGTAAAACTACCTAGATGGTTTGTCCTTTTTTTACAAAGTAAACCTGTCAGGTTTAATTGTCAAAAGCAATTGCTCTTCTGAAGCTAAATTTGTTTCTACTCATTTAAACACACACACACAGACAAACACACACACACGCAAGCATATTCACACGGACTCTTTTTTTAAAGTGTTTTAGTTTTAATAATGTGATTATTTTTATTTTATGTCCATTGGTATTTTGCCTGCATGTAGGGCCAGTGTGAGGGAGTCAGATTTCCCTGATTGTTATTACAGACAGGCTCAAATGGATTCTTCGTGTTTAGTAAGATAGATGACACCAACTAGAATCTTTGAAGTGTTTATACTTTGTTTAAATAGTATTCAGTTTAAACTCTGACTCTCTTATTGATTGTCTAAGAAATATTTGAAAATTACATTCTGTAGTTTAGTAGGAGTAGATAGGTGGTCTTAGTAGGTGGTTCTATCTTTTAAGCAACAGGGTTGCATTTGAAGTGATGGTTCCTAGGGAAGAAAGAACAAGACATTGTGGCAGACACGATGATCCTCCTGGCTGAGATGGACACTGTTTAGACTCATGCTGGTAAGCCACAGTCAAGTGACAATACACATTAATGGAACTGGTTTATTCAAGATGTGAGAGTTAGCCAATAAGAGGCTAGATATAATGGGCCAGGCAGTGTTTAAATGAATACAGTTTCTGTGTAATTATTTCGGGTATAAGCTAGCCGGGTGGCAGGATGCAGCCCGCCACTCCTCTTTACAACAAGACATACCTGAGCAGACTCTACAGTGTTTAAAACTTTCCCAGATGCTTTACTCTGTTCTCTTGTGGGTTTGAATTTGACCACTTAGCATGCATGACTAAAGACACAATTATGAAGCACAGAAAATAACTCAGTTGGGTTCCCTTAAATGAAATCATTGTATACTAAATATAGTACACACTGTACAACTGGGATCCTATTTGTTAAGTCTTGTTCTAAAGCAGCCTTTGAATGCTATGCTTTTATTTAGAATGAATGGAAAGAATACTTTAGATTAGGAAGGTTGCACTGAAAAGAAAACTAGAATCACAGTGTAAAACAGAATTTTACACTGTTGTTTTTCATCAAATTCACTAACTGACCCTTAAGCAACTGCTCTCCTAATTGGCAATTACAACTTCACAATTCAGAATATAGGTTAGACTTCACTGTCCTTAGCCAGGCAGGAATTCTCTTCCCTCAGGCAGTGACTCTATCACCACCACTAAAGGGAACTTTACTTAGATCTCTATCTCTCTATAGAACTCTGGATTTAAAGGATGAGGAGAAATTTTGATCATTCAGAGAGGCAGATTAGCAAGTAGCTAACCTTCTCCCTTAGCTCAAGTCTCCCAAAGAAACTGAGCATCTTTCTGCTTAACTCCTACCTAAGAACCCTAACTACATATGGTTCCTCACTCCCACTTCCCGTCAGCTAGTTGCTGGCTCAGCCTCCTGACCCCAGGTTAATTTTATTTAATCAAGCACATGTAACACATCTTTGCATCATTAAACAAATATTCCACAACATAAATGAATGTAACACATCTTAAATTAATATTCCACAACAGTACACTTTGAGGTCAGACAGGACTAAGTGAGACTCTGTATCAAAAACAAAATGAAGCAAGGATAAACAAATCCTGTATCCAAGTGGACTGTTTATAATCCATGACTATGCTGAGCCGAGTTGCACTCAAGCAATGTGCTCAATGAAGAAAGAAAATGGGAAATCCTCAGAGCAGTTTTTAGACAGCATGCTTATAGTCAGATAAAGGAAGGTAGCTTGAGGGCTTTGTGGTACTTTCCTCTTCAACTCTATATCCACCAAGGGAGAGCTGTGGTTCACAGTGGTAATGAAGAATAAACAAAGTGTCTATGTGAAAAGCATAAAATATAACTTTCATTCAATAAGATAGATGTGTGGTTGCTTTTATTCAAAGAATTCATTGGTAATAACTTGGCTTTCACGCATACATATTCCTTCAGAAGTGCACTTGTAGATTCAGCTAGAGCTTGATTTTTCCTGGCTATTTATTAAATAACATTTGGTGCTTGCAAAGACTTTTGTTGTTGTTAAGGATTAGAAAGGACATGTGAATGATAAGCAAGGTATTGTTACATATTATTTTAACTGCTGAGTCTATGTTTCTTCGTGTGTGTGTGTGTGTGTGTGTGTATGTTTAGGATTGACAAGTTGGGATCAGATAATATATCAGATGTCTTATTCCTGGAGAAGACCAATTCTCCTTCACTCACTAGCCATCAATTGCTAGTAGTGCTTCATTTCTGAGTGGGTCTTCATTAGATTCTTTCCCATCCACACTGGCATGTCAGCAGGTGTTGTAATAGTCAGTAATTTTGCTTAAGCTACCATGTTGCTTGTTGAGCTTTTGTGTGTGCAACTTTACTGTCATGTATAGAAGATGCTATTCCTACTGGGATATATGGCCTATTAACCACAACAGTGACCAAAATAACTGGAAAGATATTCCTCAAGGTAAAAGAATGACACATATATTAGAGGTAACCAATGGCTACCTAATCGGATTAAGAGCCTCCTCAGTAGGAGGAATCTGATGCCTGGTACTGTAAACCTGACAAAAGTTCCACAGATGATAAGGCCATGGAGCCTAAAGGAGAACCTACTACTAAGCCTTTGCAACATCAGTATTACCTATAAGAACATTCTCAAGACTTGTCCTTATTTCCACGATGAGCGTATCTAACCCGTCCATCTTCAGATAAGCTTCTTCTTATCACAGATAGAGACCATTACAGAAATTCACAAGTAGAAACTTCCTTTTTTGATTTGTACTTGTTTTAATCCTTCTGAATTTCTTTTTTTTGTAAAGCACATGCAAAATGTAACCAAACGTATTATGTAGACCTCTGTATCTCCAAATGGATTCATTGTCAAGTTCATCATTCATGACCCTGAGGTAAAAACTAATATGGCATTCTTGAGTGTTTCTTATGAGGGCTCATTATCACTCTTCATGGAAGGCTAAAAGGGAGAAACTGAGGAAGAATTCTTGTAAAGATGACTATTTCTAGAGAAAATGTGTCCTGCAGTATTAGAACTTGGAAGCAAATATCTGATGTCACCAACTTCATTCAAATGTTGTGTTCCCTGAGGGATTCTTCATTGATTGATGGCTACTAAAACGCGAGCATAAGTACAGTCCTTTGTCCTCACAGATGGGACCACCCTAGGGAGTCCATAAGAACAGCTCCAGGGGGGCTGGAGAGATGGCTCAGTGGTTAAGAGCATTGCCTGCTCTTCCAAAGGTCCTGAGTTCAATTCCCTGCAACCACATGGTGGCTCACAACCATCTGTAATGAGGTCTGGTGCCCTCTTCTGGCCTGCAGACATACACACAGACAGAATATTGTAAATAAATATTTAAAAAAAAAAAAGAACAGCTCCAGGATCTGCACTTATCATAAACTACTTATTCACACTCATTCTAACCTCACGCATGCATGCTTTTGCTCAGAGCTTTGGTGGCCCTGCTTTATTTTGTGCTTTGTTTGTGGTCTACATCAGATGTTAGTACACATGCCAAAAAAAATCTGACCTTTATTTCCAAATATAAGGGAGATTGACTTCTTTATGTTATTATTGTCATTATTATTACTGAAAATACATTGTTTTCTCATATAATACATCCTGACCACAGTTTCTCCTCCCAGTTAGCCCTACATCCCCTCTCCCCCAAACCTATCACCTCTCCATTTCCTTTCAGAATAGAGAAAGCTTTCAAGAAACAACAGTCAAGCATGATAAAACAGTAAGCAGTAAAATCAAACAAAAACTGGGAAGAACTGCTTAGTTGGAAGTGAAACTAGAAGGGTCACATATGTTATACAATAAATTCCTGCTAAAACCTAGTCAAAAAAATAGGCTCTGCTTTTAGTAAAAGCACTAGTTAAGAAGAGCTTGAATGTTGAGCACAACAAAAGTGCTCATTTTCAACAAAACCCCACAATAATTCAATGAGCAAAGAAAGGATCTTGTCAGAAATAGAGGTGTCACTTAGATAGGCTTGAATGTTTCACACGTTTCCTTCTAGTGCTAAGTCCTTTTGTATCTGGGAAACATGTTCTCTTCTCACCACCCTTCCGCTGAGTAGCTGCTACTCAATGATGCTGTCTGTAAAGTTTGTCATCATTTAGCCCCAAATAGTTTAGATTAATGTGACAATCCAAGTCTCAACGTCTTCCTGTTTCTACATGTCGGCCTCCCTTTTCTCTCTGATCCCATCCACTAATGGATCACAAAGATCTTCAGACTTATTTCCTCCAGCCCACCATACCAGCAGACGTTCTGTGGAATGCACTAGCTAAACAAGCCATAGAAAAAAGGTTAGCTAACTGAAGGCCTCCAATACTCCCTCCTCTCCTCCAAATCCAATCCCTTAGTCACATCTTTAGTTCTACAAAAGAACACTCATTGCAGCCATCCTCTCCTGACCTTCCCACAGACCTTCCCCTCCTAACCTCACTCATTGCTTTATACCAGGCTCCAACGATAGTAGGAAATCCCTAACACACAGGGCACTCCTGAAAGAGAAGCTAGTAGGCTGACTGCAGATCTTCACCTTTCACTCTGCTACTAAAGATCTAATCCTATTTTCATCTCTAGTGCTGCAGCCGAACACCAATTTACCAGAAGAAAATGAATAAACACCTTAGAGAAATACAGGAAAATGCAAACAGTAGAGGAAAATGAACAAAGGTGTTCAAAACCTGGAAATGGAAATAGAATTAAAAAAGAAAACCCAAGATGAAAAATTCTGGATATGAAAAATTTAGGAATTCAAACAGGAACTGTGGAGGCAAGACTCTCCAATAGAATGCAAGAGACAGAATAGAGAACCCCAGGTGTTGAAGATACATTTGAGGAAATGGATGCCTCAGTCAAAGAAGAAGACAGAACATATCTCTAAAATCTGGTAAACTATGAAAAGGCTAAATTTAAGAATAACAGGATAAAAGAAAGAGAAATATCCCAGTTCAAGACTGAGAAAATATTTTCAGCAAAATCATGAAAGAAAAATCAAAGAAAGAGATGCTTATACAGGTACAAAAAAAGGTTAGGACACAAAAGAAATTGTATCAGAAAAGAAAATCTATATAGTAAATAATAATCAAAAGATTAAATGTACAAAACAAAGAGAGAATGGTACAAACTGCAAGAGAAAAGTGACATATAAAAAAAAAGACCAAGTGACATATAAAGGCTTATCTATTAGAATTACACCTGACATCTCAATAGAAACTCAAAAAGCCAGATGATCTGGGAAAGATCTGCTTTAGACTCTCAATAGACCATGGATCCCAAACCAGGCTATGATATCCAGCAAAGCTTTAAGTCACCATAGATAGAGAAAATAAGACCAAATTTAAGCAAGACCTATCTACAAATTCAGCCTTACAGAGGCACTAGAAACAAAACTGCAACCTAAAAAATGTAACTACAACCATGGAAACATAAAGAATAGACATTTATTGATTAACAAAAGAAAAAAAAGTCTTTTTCTCTCTCACACTCATACATATGCACACACAAGCACTACTACTATCAAATTAACAGCAACAACCAAGTAACAGGAATCAACAATCATTGATATATCTCTCAACATCAGTAGCAATAAAAAGGCACAGACTAAGAGGATGAATATAAAAATGGAATGAATGCTTCTGCTATATCCAAAAGACACACCTTAACATCAAGTATAAACATTACCTCAAGTTGACGCGTCATAAAAATATATTCCAAACAAATGCGCCTACAACCTGATATGGATATTTTCATATGCAATAAAATATAATTCAAACCAAAACTAATCAGAAGAGAAAAGACACTATATAATTATCAAAGGAAAATCTACAAAGAGGATAACTGTTTCCATTCTTAATGCCTATGCCCCAAACATAAGGACATCTAAGTCTGTAAAAGAAATGCTACTACATGTTACATCACATATTGTCACTCATACACTGATAGTAGGAGACTTCAATACACTCTCTTACCAATAGACAGATATTCCAGACAAAAACCAAACAGAGAAATGAAGGTGCTAACATATGTTATAAACCAAAGGAACCTAACAGATATTTATAGAAAATTTTACTGAAAAACAAAAGAATATTCCTGCTTCTCAGTACCTCATGGAACTTTCTCCAAAATCAAACACATACTCAGGCATAAAGCAAGTTCAACAGATAAAAGAAAATTGAAATAACATTCCGCATACTATTAGACCACACCATAATAAAGCTGGATGTCAACATCAGAAAGCTAAAGACTCATGGAAAGTGAAGAACTCTCTACTTGATAAAAAAACTGGGTCAAGACAAATTAATAAAGAAATCAGACTTTCTACAATTGAATGAAAATGTCTACACAACACAAACTTATGAGACAAAATTAAAATGGTTCTAAGAGGCAAATTTATCATGCTACATATATACACGCACACACACAAACCCTGTAGATCTCAGAGATCTCTCAACAGCACCCCTGAAAGTTCTAGAACAAAAAGAAAAAAATCACACCCAGGAGAATCAGATGGAAGGAAATAATTATACTTGACAGCTGAAGCCAATAAAATAGAAACATAGAAAACATTACAGAGAATCAAAGAAACAGAGTTTGTTTTTTGAGAAAATCGGCAAGATCGACCAGTTCTTATCCACATTAACTAAATGATGATATAGAGGGAGACTCCAAATTAACAAAATCATAAATGAAAGGAGGGACATAAAAACAGACAATGTGAAAATTCAGAGAATTATGATAAAAAACTTCAAGTCTCTGAAGAAAGAAATTGAAGAAGAAATCGGAAGATGGAAAGTTCTCCCATGTTCATGGATCAGTAGGATTAACAGTAAAAATAGGCATTCTACCTTAAGCAATTTACAGACTCAATGAAATTATCATTAAAATTTCAACACAACTCTTCACAGAACTTGAAAGGATAATTCTCAGCTTCATATTGAAACACACACATATATGCTAGCTAAGATAATTTTGAACAATTAAAAGACTTATGGATTTATAAGTATTCTGATTTCAAGTTGTACTACAAAGATACCATAATTAAAAAAATCATGGTATTAGCAAAAAAGAAGAAAGAAAGAAAGAAAGAAAGAAAGAAAGAAAGAAAGAAAGAAAGAAAGAAACTGATCAATGGAATTGAATTCAAGACCCAGGGATAAATCTGCACATCTATGGACACATGATTTTGATAGAGAAGCCATAAATACATACTTGAAAATAAACCAACATCTTCAATAAATGAAGGATACTAGGAGAACAAGGTCCTGTAAATCAACCAATCATATAAACTCATATAAAGTCATATAAACTCACAGAGACTGAAATAGGGCCTGCTCATGTCTGTACCAGGTCCTCTGCATATATCATGGCTTCTAGTTTAGTGCTTTTATGGAAGGAATATGTGGATGAGTGGGACTTTGAATCTTGTACCTTCTCTTGGGCTCTTTTCTTTCTATTGGTTTATCTTGACCAACTTCAAAAGGTTGGGTTTTGTTTGAAACTACTATATTTTATTGTTATACATTTAAAAAAATCTTATCTATGCTGGTAGTAAGTATATGTTTTTAAATAATTAACTCTTTTTAAGTGTTTATCTTTTTGCTTTATTATCCAGATGATTTTGATAGAAGTGCTAGTAGTTTTCTAAAACAATAAAATATTTCTTGATTTATCGGTGATAGTTTCATCAATCTTTATGATTTTTCTATTGCAAGATGCTCTAGAAATGGAGTCATGCAGTACTGATGGTTTTGGGAATGTCTTTTCACTTAGGCAAGATTATGAATTTGAAGTCCACAGGAGTTGTTTGTCTCAGTAATCAATGTTGCTACCATGCCACTCTGTCCAGTACAGAGAATTATTAATTATGGGAAATCATTTTTAAGCTGCGTATATAAAGCTAAAGATATATGGCATATGAAATACATAAGTAAATACTATCCTGTAGGCAAAGATTGCTAGTTTATTTCCTGGCCACCGAGGCCCAAATAATAACACAGAAACTATTTTAATTACAACATTGTTTGTCCATTAGTTTAGGAATATTTCTAGCTAACTTTTACGCCTTAAATTTAACCCATTTCTATTATTTCTATTACTTTTTGTGTATTGCCATGAGGGTGTGGCCTACTGGTAAGATTCTAGCTGGTGTGGAATCTGGCCTTTTCTCCTTTGGTAGCTACATGGCATCTCCTTGACTCTTCCTATTCTCTTTCTATATCTCTGTTTGGATTTCCCACCTGGCTGTACTCTGCTAAGCCATTGGCGGGAATAGCTTTATTCATTAACCAATAAAAGCAACACATATACAGAAGGACATCCCACATCACTGTCCACATTTAAATGTTATAGAATGTCTAAACATATACATGATAGGAAATTTTCTAAGTTCTGAAAATTTCTTAAATTTGGAATACTGCTGGTCCCAAGAATTTCAGATCCAAGATATTAAGTCTATTGGAGTTTTTTTTCACAACATTTCACATAAAAAGAAGTATTTTAAGGGATGATTATAGGATTTGTTAGAAAGGCCTGCACTTTTAGGCCTGAAATAAAAGCCCAAATCAGACCAGGCCTCCCTGAAAGCTCTTTCTAAGATGGAGAGTTAAAGAGTAGTTTTTGCTGTAGTGACAGCTCTCTGTGGTATCTGGCTTCTCTATACTCTTTGTCACTTATGGTGTATTGACCTAAATCTTATTATATAAAACTTCCTACACATCCCTAAAATGTTATAAAAAGTCAGATATTTCCTTGGTTTTGGGGATTCATCTGAGACTCCTCAGAGAGATAGACTCTTATCACTCTTGTGGTCTCAGTCTCTCTTTTTATCTATTTCTCTTCTCTCCTTTCCTCCCTCCCTCCCACACTCTGCCGATCTATCTCTAATTCTCACATTTGATGAAGCTCCACTCCATTGTGTTTAAATTTTCCATATGCTATATTGTTACTATCAAATGCTTTCCTTCGTACCTCAAGGTCTGATCATGGCTTTGAGTTTGGCTTAGTAAGGGTTTCTATTGCTCTGAAGAGACACCACAATCATGGTAACTCTTAGAAAGGAAAGCATTTCATTCGGGTTGCTACTTACAGTTTCAAGTGGTTTAGTCCATTATGACCATGGTGGGACATGGCAATGTACAGGCAGACATAGTGCTGGAGAAGGATCTGAGAGTTCTCCATCATGATTCGCTGGCAGCAGAAGGAATCTACATGCAACACTGTGTAGCTTGAGCAGAGGAGGCCTCAAAGCCTGGCTTCACCATAACATACTTACTCCAACAAGGCCACACCTACTCCAACAAGGCCATAACCACCCAGTATTGTCACTCCATCTGGGGGCCATTTATTTTTCAAACCACCACAGAGTTCCTCTTATTCCAATAAACCTCATTAAGGTAAATTATTGATCAGGTTCCCCTGTGAGCCAACTGCTATGGCTTTCATTATTTTGTTTCTTTACGACAGTGTTTATATATGATGTGCTTATTAATTTACACCCATTTAACGTAAATGATTTTCAGTGAATACTATGGAAATTTATCTGTTTCTTATTCACAATTATTTTAAGCGCTTTAGATATATTTCCTTAAATTTAAGAACTATAAGAGAACGTAATTAATCATGACACACTTTCAGTTTCTTTTAAGCTACTCATAAAGAGTATACAGGTAAATCATCGAATTGCTAATGTATTACTATTCCCTGGACACTCAATCATCAGGCAGGAAATTTTCTGACACATTTTCAATTTAAGATCATCATTAGTGATTACTAAGTAGTCATGCTTCTATAAGTCATTTGTAAAAATTTTATTCATAAAATCAACTCACAGAGTGAAGGTTTATAGTAAATAGTGCACATTTAAGTATGGCTTTAATCCACTGTGTTAACACAACTACCAAACTCACTGTCATCAAGTTTTTGGTTTGGAGTTATATAACTTAAATTATTATATGTTTTTTGTTTGTTTGTTTTTCATATAATTTATCTTAATGCACCTCGGCTGTTATAACTAAATGTCATGTGCTAAGTGGATTAGAAGCAAAAAATAAATTTCTTCCAATCCTGGAGACTGAGAATTCCATGATCAAAGCACTGGGAGTGTCCCTGTCTGAGGAGGCTGCTTTCCAGTTCCATGAATAGTGCCTAAACTCTGCAAAGTGAAGGCTTACTAAGTCTGGTAGAAGGTAGCATACTTCACAGGCACACTGTTTAAACATATAAATGTATATGTACAAATTCACTGTAAGCAAGCCAACATGCCCACACCAGCTACTCCATGTTGTTGCTCAGCCCTCTGGGGATAAATTTTTTTGAGGGGATAAAAAAGAAAGAAAAGTTTACTAGTTTGTCATACTACTCCAAGCATCGGATCTAATACATACACAGTTTTAAAATATTCCATGAGGAATTCACCCTTCTGCTACGTACTGTCTACAACCCAACCACACAACTGTACACAACAAGCTTGTCTTAACACCCTTCTAGCCTGCCACAAGCACTATCTCTTATTTTGGGAAACAAAGTTGGGTCTCAATTTACACATACAAGTCGTGAATCCTTTCACTTCCTGTTCTGTGAAAGAAAGAATTTATCCATTATGGCAGGTCCTGCTATCATTTGGAAGGCTGGTGAAGCTAAAGTCCTTGACTATCTATACTATCTATGCTAGTCAGCTTTATGAGACTGCCAAACTCCAGGAGATGAAGCCAGTACAGGATTTTAGAAGTAAAACAGACACTGTTTTCTTCAATGGCTCTGAAAACTATGGGTAAATCTATTCCATTTATCTCCACAGTAATTAAACGTTTCAGTGTCCAAAACTCTTATGTCATTTCAAATAAAGAAGTAGCACATATTTTCTGGTGGGACTGTCATTTTCACAGGATTTATTTTAATAAAATCCCTTTGGTTGACCCCAATCTAAACAAGGTTTATTCTCATTGCAACTTGTATTATATCCATAAGAGGGCAGTAGAACACCTGGTTCAGGTGGCAAGAAATGTACTATATGAAATGCTTTTTAAAAATCAAAGCCTTTGAGCAATAATGTCCGTATTTGACTAAATATATTACTATTTTTTGTTACCTAAATGCTGTATATGGAAAAGAAAATCTTTGGTCTCGGTTTCTTCTTTAGCAATAATGGATATTTCATGCAAATTCTTTTAATAATCAGTATTATCAGTTGCATGGTTATGAGTGTTAAGTTTCTTTAAATATAAGCATCTGAAATATGCGAGCTTGATCTGTTTAATTTTGACATAGGATCATATAAAATCACTTTGAAAAATCCAGTGTGGTAAATCACTGTGACGTGGAGGATTTCTCTATTGAACCTGCCACTTTCACACTACATTCCAGTTTGTATTGGGCGAGATATGTATGCCTCAGTCATGTCTCCCGAAGGAAGATAATTAAACATTTTCTCCACTTCAAAAGCATTGATCACGAAGCGTGTTCTCTAACTGACTGGCTCATAGCTAGCATGTAGCTTATGAGCAGTTTTCTGAGTCTGTTGAATCTCCCTGAGAGCCCAAAGTCCTTGATCCTTAAAGCACACCCACTTGAAATAATGTAGATATTTCCATAGTTCCTCACTGCTGGGATTGTCTGTGTACATAAGTACATTTTAGCGATCGTGATCTGGGGAGCCCTCCAGCTGCTGCTCAGCGCTGCCTTGGGATCAGTTTGAATCCTGACATGCCCTCTCATGAGGAAGTGAGCTTGACAATCTGCGTGACATTTCTCAGCCGTTTCTCTAGCTACTAAACAGTAAATGTCCCCATTGCCCAGAGTGGCTATAATCAAAAGCTCTATCTACGTAGTGATGTGAAGTAACCAGCACATGACAATGACTTTGTAAATGTTATTTATGTTAATGCTGTAGATAACTTCTCTGTACTATTCAGAATAGCATTCCTTATGAAATACATTATCATTTTATAGAAACTAGATTCTGTGGAACATAGCTGATATGTTCCTAGATTTTGGGGAAGACCCTTCCTCAGTTAATTGCTTCCACCAATCAGACTGTGTGTGCAGTTTATTCAGCTTTGTCTGATGATACCCTGACATCAATTAAAAGTCATGTTTCTCTTTCTATTATCAGAAAGATCACATTCAAAATTGCTCCTGTTTCTAAGGAACCTTACATAACATAACCTCCATATTTGTTTTTTTTCTCTTTATTTTCATTTTTAATCTATTTTAGGCTGTCTTCTATTTAATCTCATTGTCTATATTTTCATAAGATGCTCTAAATTCCTTCTTGGTGTGTAATGAAATGTACCATTCATGCAAGAAAGTAAACAAGGCGAGCATTTGTTTCTTATGAGCCAACTTTCTAAATTGCTGGAAAGAGAGGGTAGCATCTATTGGCTAAGGAAGCTGTCACTCCAAGGGCTCTAGTGATGGTGACCACACTAAGAAATACTATCCATTATGAGATGGACCTAAGTTCAAAGAGGCCTTCAGCATTTGGGGCACTGATTCTCCCAGCTCTTGCTCCGAACAGCTCTTTATTCTAAATATTCACTTTCGTGGGGAGTAGCTGAGTCCCCTGGCACATTGAAATATTATTCATGCATCATGGATATTAGCTCCAATTGTTTGAAAGTTTCACATGGGTACAGAAAAATCACTCCTGCTTCTAGGTTGTGTGAAATGACTTTAGGTTGATGCTGTTAACCAGTTTATTCTTCATCTAGATGCTCCCATGGCTATAGACCCTGTTACCTCAGCTCACCTGAGGTCATTGACAAGGTGTTTGGTTAGGAAGATAATTTTAGTTAAAACAAATCTCTGTATTTTCCTTCTTTTAAATGAGGTCGACCCACACGTTGACAAGCCCAATGACCCAAACTGCACCTAAAATAGGTAGATCTAGGAAATGAATGTTAGAAAAGATACTATAAATTCCATGTAGGACTTTGCAGAAAAAAACTCATTAAGCATCTAATTGCTCTATTTTGTTTGCTCTCTGTGGATAAGGAATTTTCTGCTAGTAAATTCTAGATATTCCTGAGGTTGCTAGCAATATGGAATAGATTCTGTTTGCTTTTAGTCATGTCTGCTACGCAGCAGCATCACCATTTGGAGTTCCTTAGCCATGACTTTGCTTCATGATGGAATACGATCAGGTCGTATACTATGAAATAATTTTTGTCCTCAAGTCTTTTATCACAGCAATTAAAAACTAAGATAGAATGTCATTTTCACAGTTTCAATCTTTCAAACCTATGAGCAAAGGTCTATCTTCCTGTATTTTCTTTATTCTTTTTTCATGTGTTAAAGTATTCATTAAACACTTCTTCAGTTAAATTAATACAGAAATATATTTAAGGCTGTTGTAAGTGATATCGTTTCCCTTATTTGTTTTACTTTAGTATGTCTGTCCTTAGTATAATGAATGGCTACTCTGTTTTCTGTGTTCCTTCCATATCCTGCTACTTTTCTTAAGACGTTTATGAGCACTAGATTTCTAGTAAAGTCTTTAGGGTCTCTGTGTATAGAATCAAACCATCTGAAAATAAGAGTTAATTTAACTTCTTTCTTTCCTATTTATACCATCTTGATCTTCTTTTCTTGTTTACGGCTCTAAGATATCAATTATTATGTTGACCAAGCAGGAGAATGTAAGCATTCTTGTCTTGTTCCTGATTTCAGTGGAAATGCCTTAAGTGTTTTCTGCTCTTAGGATGAGGTTGGCTATAGAATACAATATATTGTCTATACTATATTAAAATATGTCTCCTATATCTATATTTTTCCAGGATTTTGATCATAAGTGGTTGGAAGATTTAGTCAAAAACCTTTTCTGAATCTAATGGGATGATCACGTGGTTTTTGTTTTGGAGTCTGTTATGTGCCTTTTTGGCAGTTATTGATTGTTAATTGACGCAATGCAAAGACCCTGTGCATTATGAGCTGCACCATTCTCTAGACAAGAGATAATAAAGCAGCTGGATGAGAACAAGAAAAAATGTATGCCTTTGTTTCTCTCTGCTACTGAATGCAGCTGTGGTGTAACTATCTGCTGGAGCTTTCTTCCTTGGCTTCCTGAAATGATGACTATAACCTGAAATTGTAAGGCAAATAAACTATTTCTTCCACATTTTGCTTTTTGTCAGGATATTTTATCACCAAACTGAAACTAGACCAGAGAGATATGGATAAATCTTCCCTTTACGTAGTTTACTAAATACCCCTCTTAAAATTGTAGATAGTGACTGTATTAAATTCTTTACGACTATTGTGATAAAACTCCAAGATCGAAAGTGACTTAGGGAAAAAATGGTTTATTTGGCTTACAGGTTACATTCTATCATCAGGAAAAGCTATATCAGAAACAAGAGAAGAACCTGGTGGCAGGAACTCAAGCAGAGGCCATGGAGGAACACTGCTTCCTGGGTTGCTCCCCATAGATTGCTCCACCTGGTCTGCTTTCTTAATCCATCCAGGAGCACCTGACCACGAGCTCTCCTAGTGAATTGGACCCTCCTATATCAATAATTAATCATAAAATGCCCAACAAACTTACTTACAGGCCAAGCTAATGAAGGCATATTCTCAATTAAGGGTCCCTCTTCTGAGATATAGGAATAAAAAAAAAAAACTTGCTGGCACAGTATTCAGTTAGCTAAGCGACCCATCTGAAAATTTTTGCTTATTTTCCTCAAAATTATTTAGTGATTGATACAATTCAAATATAAGATAATTTGGTAGGTATGTAAAATATCTTTTCCCATGAACAAAGAGAGGAGAATATGAGTTGCTCACAGTGTGTAGAACAGCAGTGAAGTTATTTTGCTAAGGCAGTTGTGGTTAAACCATATGCACTTCCAATTGAATTCTGTTGGTGCAACAGAACAATCTGTCAGAGTTCTTGTCACTTTAAGCTATGATCATAATAAAAACTGCACAGTTGCTACTGTGGGATAGTAATCAAATCTAGAGAAAGAAAAAACGTTCCCTAGGTTACTCCTGTGCACTCTGAGTTTATATTTTTTTAAGCAGAGTTTTGCTTGTTGTGGCTTTGAATGTTTCCTCATTAGAAGGAGTACATCATGATTTTTCCAGTTTATAGTTACATCGTACATGTCTATAGATCATGCAAACACTATTGTTATTGAATTATTTTCCTTAACATTTCTAAAAATTCCAGTGCTTAGATGTTCACTGTGATGAAGATCAAAATGCAAAATATCATCTAGATGAAAATTGAGCACAAACCCAAACTAATGTATTCAAGATCTCTTAGTACTATGTTCTCGGTGTGCTCTATGCAGATGTACATATATGTGTGTGATGTATATCCTTGTGTACATGTGTCAAGTTCAGAGGTCAATGTGGGGTGCCCTTTTCCTTTTTCACAGCTTTCTAATCTGTTTTATGAGAAAGGTTTTCTCACTTAATATTTAGTCTGATTTTACTAGGCCTGTCTGCTTCCCCAGCATGCTAATTTAATTATAGTTTCAAGCTGCCACTATCAGCTTCTATGTGAGGTCTTGGATTCGAAACTGGTTCCTCGTGCATGCTTGCTTTATCTATTATGCCATATCCCCAGTCATCAATGTGAAGTTCTTAGGATTTGGGATCCTGAACAATCCATAATATGAAGAAAATATAAAACTGAGTAATTTAGACGCTATTTTCCCTAGTGTTATGGCAATAGTTATTTCTAGGAAAAATTATAACTATGTAGGCATCGCTTCTTAATTTCTTACTGACTGTGCCATGAAGATTGCATTATCACCCAAGTGCTCAACTGTAGAAAAATGAGTGTTAGTGATTTTTATTGCCTAACAATTATATATAATTATTCTAACAGTTATCAGTGAAATCTCTGTCATTAGATATTTGAGGATTTTAGAAAGCTCACTCATACATATGCTTCTTTCTTAAATAATCATAACTTTATTTTCGTGAGTCTTAGCATTAGAACATAATTCAAATGCTTGGAAGTTTTGTTAGTTTTCTTTTGCTAATGGTTCTCCCCTACCTTAGCATAAAGTGTAAGATTGCTCAGCCTCTGGCTTATCAATGCGGTGAACTGGATTAGTTCCCAGTTTAGAGATAGAGTTTGCATAATTTGAGGCTGGGGAGATGGCTCAGTGAGGAAAGAGCTCCCGCTCAAGCCTAAGGAACTGAATTCAGACCCTTGAAACCTACATAAAGAAACAAGCATGGTGGTGAGCATCAATAATCCTAGCACTTTGGCATGGAGACACACTGAGCTGCAGAACTCTAAGGCCAGCCAATGTAACACTGGGTGAGCTCAAGAAGAGACATCATCTTAAAAATAAGGCAGAGGCCCATGCAATACAATACTGGACTTTGATCTCTGACCCACACTTACATGCACACTTGCACACACACACAGATACTCGTGTATGTACTATAGACACATACAGATGCACACAAATATAAACTAATTTTATAGTTAATTAATACTGCATCTTTCTTATGCCTATGTATGTGAAATGGTATAATACTAATAACATAGAGAAATCACGTGTCACTATGATTATAACCACTCACAGTTGATATACATACAGGTACATATGAAACCCACTAATATTTATATTTTAACCAATATACATATTTGATGTTTCTTACAACTATTATATATATAGTAAAATAATTATGTGCATTGAGTCTCTAATGGATATGTAAGATTTGGATGGTGTTTGATATTATCCAAATATTATCAACATTTCAGTTTAAATGTCCATAACACACATAATTAATACTTTCTCATTTCCCTTGTTAAATATGTCTTGACGCGGTTTAACACTTGTCATAATTGTATTCACATAATCAGATATGTCTCTATGCTCAGTTTGATGAAATAAAAGGCAAAGAAAGCCCTTAAGCAATGCTGAGATTGACATTTGTAGTTTTGTTGTTTGAATGCCAGTGTTTCCACCTATTTCATTTGACCTAGATTAACAGGGTAGGGCACTTCCGTCTTGAATGGGTACAGTAATCTTTATTAATGTATTCAGTCTTGAAAAAGAACCAGATTCTCTTAGCCCTTTAGATTGGCCAGCCCTTCAAAACACCCTGGAGACTTTCCTTCATATTTGCGCATCATTTGGTCCATCTTCTACCACCCTCCTCCCTCATTTCCAGGCACTTCCTATGAGTCCTGAACAACGGTATCCTCATCTGCTCATAGACTCTGTCTATCTGCATTAAGTCTAGTGACAGTAACGTCACACACACAAAGGACTACACTCCTTCTAACTCATGCAAATAGATTTATCATAGATCATATTTCTTCCAGGGACTTCATCATAATTTAGCTAAGTGAATTAATTCACTTTCACCAAATATTTATGATTAGTAATAGTTAAGTCTGATAATGGCATATTTCTTATTTAAATGTAAATAATGAATAATTAAAACTTTAAATGCTGCAGCAGGCAGGGGAAATGAAATTGAATTTTAAAGTCCTTGTGCTTTCCTGAAGGCTGCTTCCACATGTCCATTTTCCTCACCTGTTGTTTTGATATTAATCTGCTGTGAGACAACAGATGCTGATATCAGCTCAGGCAAGGGGAGCAAATAGGCAAGAGTTGCATCTCCAGGACCCCACCACACACTTGTCCTTTCAGCCCTGAGGCAGTGGGAGTGCTGTCAGCATGGTAACTAGCAGTCCTTGCTGCCATCACCGTTGACACATGATGTAAAAATGATTGATATGTTATCTGGGTTCTAACTGATTCCATTTTGGAGGCTAATGGTGTTGGTGAAGGCCACAATACTGGTTCCTTTCAGCACGGGATCGAGTTCTGTGCTTCTCCAGCATGTTACAACATGGAATTGCACACTTCTAGGACACATTGACAGGCTGGAGTACTATGACTTTGGGGTGTGCTGACAGAATGAATTTCTATCTCTCTCTCAGAAACATTCATAGAACTAAGTTCCTTACTTCTCCAGTATGGTCCCTGACAGAGTTACTAACTTCTCAAGGAAATTTACTTTCCTTTATACCCACAGATGGCCTACCACCATGTTGTTCATTCATCCCCAGCTCTTCTGCAGAACACATTATTTAAGTTGAAAAGTTTCCTATACTTTTTTCTCTATGGTAAAATTCACAATTGAGTACCGGGATGAAGTAGAGACTAAACTAAACACCGACCTGGGATCCTGGACACGCCACTCAAGGCTCTTAGCTATTTCTGAAAATAGAACTCAGGGCACTAGACAACTACTTCCTGCCTATACTACACAGATTCATTTTCCCTAATTCTTTTATTTTTCCTTTTATTTTTATCCTTTCATTATGTCCTGACCAGAGTTTCCCCTCCCTCCTCTTCCCTGCTGTCTCCGTGAACCACCTCTCCTTTCCTCCAGATCCATACCTCCTCTGTTTCCCCTCAGAGAAGAGCAGCACCCCTGGGAAATCAACCAAACACAGCAGGACAACTACAATAAGACCAGGCACACAACATCACATCAAGGCTAGACAAGGCAACAGAGTGGGAGGAAAAGGGTCCCACAATCAGGCAAAAGAGTCAGAGACTGCCCACTTTTAGGAATCCCACAAGAACATCAAGCTACTCAGGTATAACTCATATATGGATGACCTAGGCCAGACCCTACAGATCACTGATCTCTGTAAGCCCCCAAGAGTCCCAGTCAATTGATTCTGTGGACTGTGTTCTCATGGTGCCCCTGATTCCTCCGATATCTGTAATCTTTCCTTCTTCCTCGTCTTCCTCCATGAGACTCCCTGCACTGCATCCTAATGTTTGGCTGTGGTACTCTGCATCTGCCCCCATCAGCTGCTGGAAGTCTCTCTGGTCTCTTTGATGATGATTTGGCTGTGTTCCAGTCCAAGAATACTCAGCAAACAGAAAACACTCTAGGTTTGATGTTTTTGTGACTAGTTTGGTACAAAGATCTCCCTGGGAAGAAAATAGAACAGACTTAGTGGGTGGACTGCAGGTGGGTGGGGTTAAGAACAAGAAGAATCAGGTTGGAAAATGGAGAAAATACTGGAGGAGACAACGGGAATTGGGGAACATGTGGGGGATGAGGTGGAAACCTTGTGCAAAGAAAATTCCATGGAATCTACGAGAGTAACCCTAGCAAAGATTCCTAGTAATGGGGACATGGAGTCCGAATCAGTCATTTCTTGTAACTAGGCCAGGCCTCAAGTGGAGGGATTGAAAAAGAAACTAATTTTTCCCTAATTTAAATATACTTATCCCTCATTCATTCATAAACAACAAAGACGAAACTACTAACAGATAATTATAAAATGTAATAATAGAAAACATACAAATTAATGATACTGATAAATATTGTAGATGCTATCTACAAATTAGAAATAAAAATAATAACCATGATTTGTTTAGACTATCACTACCACCATCCTTTTTATATCTTCTCATATGTAACGATGCATGACATTCCTTTGTTCTATTTCCCATTGCCTCTCAGGATCAGTTGAGAGAGAAATGGCTAGATTCAAATGGTCAATTGCTACAAAGATTTTTAGTCGTTTTCTGCTGATTATTTTCATTTCCCAGACAAAATTATTCAGAAATTCTTTGAATTATAATTTATACCAAAGGAGAGACTAGATTTTTCAATGAAGTTAATCAGTAGTGGGTAATAACCAATATTTTAGGAAGCACTGGGTTCACCAGTTCTTTGTTGAGGTCATGGACTAGTTTCCATCTCTGGGTGCATTTTCTTGAATTTGGTACAACTTGGTTTGCCTTTATAAGGATTAAGGTCGGGTCAGTTTGATGGCAAGCTTTTGGATTTGGGGGTCAAAAAATAGTAAAATTTCAGATTAGTTTACATGTTTTGTTGCAAATATGTACTCCTTATTTGGAGAACTTATATACCTTAGAGAACCCTGAATGCAATATGTCTCTGAAAACTGTAAGGCAGCTTGTCACCACTCTGACTATGTCTTACATGGTTGTTAATTATATATGATAGAGAAATAGTTCACTTCGATGACAGTGTCTTGTAATTCTTAAAAGCAAATGAATTTCCTTCATGCCTTCCTCCCATATACTTCCACAAGTAATAAGTACATGAATAAATACATAGAGGACGGTTTGTTCTCCTCACATCTCTGTCTAAAGAGATTTCATTTCTGTTTGTTATTGAAATACCATGAGCTTCAAACCTTTAGTCTCCTGACCTCCTGTGGTGGTCTCATAACACAGTCAGGATACACACACTACGGCAAACAGCAATGAGCTACAGTATTTACTAGAGGCAGTGGCTGAATTTTCTGGGTAACTTAACTTTGAATTAATTCAGTCACATTCAGAGACTTTTTTTTTATTTCAGACAATTTACTGCAGGCGGCATACCTCATGGCAAGGCCAAAATTCATGATTTCTAGATGGCGTAATTTGTCTCCCATAACAATTCTCTACTTTGTAGTGCTTTTGATTGGAGCAATTTCTCTTTCTAGTGTGGGTAGGAAAAGACTAACCACTTCTGCCTTAATTTTCTGTGCATTTCATGTTGTAGTTTTTATGTAGAAGGCAGTAGAAATCAATAAAACTAAGACATAAAAACGTAGAAACATCATTGAGAAGCATATACCCCAACAAGAAATGTCTGCCAGAATCGGGGAAGTGTAATAGTGACATTTAGTTATTGAACTAGAAGAAATATCTGTGCCTTTAAAACCAAAAACAGCTGCTTCTTCTCGTCCTGACGACTGGTGCTGATGATTGGTCAGCCCTTCGTCTGCAATGCACCAATCATTGGTTCTATCTCAGGATTAAGGCCACGCTATTCCACAATGTATTTATGGAACCTGATGAAGTGTATTTAGGATCTATCTGCCCTGTGACCACCGTCTGGCCAAATGATGTCTATGACTTTACCTACCGTACTTACGCCTGCGGTATTGTCAATAAAGTTCTTTATGATGTCACTCTGCTTCAGACACACCTTGCATATATCCCAAAAAACTCTAGTAATAACCGAACTGACATGCACCTGTCCTGTGTTCTACATAGTCGGTATCCTCTTTTCTGTGAAGCTGAGAGTAAAGGGGACTTCACTGGCAACCCTCCTGAGTGGGAAGTAGACATGACGGTACGCAAGAAAGATAAGGCTGCTCCTGCAGTGCCGCTAAACTTTTCAACATCAGGTCAAAACACCAACCGGGTGTCGCAGGAGCCTCAGAGCTTGGGAACCAGCAGGCATCAGCATGCTGAGGCATCTAACTGAGTGGATTAGAGTTTTGCTCTCTCCATTTCTTCAGAATGCAGATGGTTACAGGATGACTTCTCTCATCCATTTTTAAAAAGTGACTGATTTGCAGTTTTAAATAAAATGGCATGCTACCTTCATATATTCTCATTTTAAAAATCTGTCCCTGATTTTAGCTTTATCAAATCTGATTAATCAATAAAAATTTCTATTAAAGCCGCTTCTAAAAATAAAAAATAAAAAAAAACAAAACAAAACAAACAAACAGTGGTACTACCTGTGTAAGGATGCCACTCTTCTTCTGTAACAGAGCAGTGGTAAGCGTTGACAGTACGCTACAGTGAACAAGTCTTGAAGCATCATTGTTTTCTTCCAAGTAGCCTTTGATAGCAAGACACTCTGTTGGTGAGCTCTGGTGCCTGGAAAAGGAGAGACAGCGTGAGGGTACATTATGGACAATGTCACAGACAGCAAGGACAAAGCTTTCTTTTTTATTTATTATAATTTCATTTTACATCCCAGTCACAGCTCTCCCTCCCACCCCTCCTCCTGCCCCCTTTTCCTTTCCCCAGCTCACTACCCATCTACTCCTCCCAAATGGTAAGGGCTTCCGTGGGTCAACAAAGCCCAGCCCATTAAGTTGAGGTAGGACCAAGCCTATCCCTGCTGCATTAAGCCTGAGCATGGCATCCCACCATAGGGAATGGGGTCTGATAAGTTAACTAATGAGGACAAAGCTTTCTGCAGGTGCATCTGCTTCAACCTTGGAGTGATGGTTAGGGCAATGGCCCCTGACCCAATTGCATCTTCCCTGGAGTTGGACCACTTTGTGTTCGGTTTAAACAAGGCATAATACCTATTTAGGGGAAAGATTTAGGAGGGTTTCTACAGTTTGCTCGCCTTCTCTGAGGAAGTAAAATCACTTTACAATGTGATTATTTCTATTGGGGGAAGGGTCGCTGCTTGTTCATCCTGACCACCCAGCCATAAAATAACCACTCAGAAAACTGTATTAATTAAACGACTGCTTGGCCCATTAGCTCTAGCTTTTTATTGGCCATCTCTTACATATTAATTTATCCCATTCCTATTAATCTGTGTATCACCACGTGGCTGTGGCTTACAGGCTAAAGTTCCAACCAGCATCTGTTTCCGGCAGCTACACGGTGTCTCTCTCCACCTTCCTTCTCCCAGCATTCAGTCCAGTTTTTCCATGCCTACTTATGTTCTGCTTTATCAACAGGCCCAGGCAGTTTCTTTAGTCATTAACCAATAAAAGCAACACATAGACAGAAGGATCTCCCACATCACTTTACAATGTGATCATTACATAAAAATATTTGAAGTAATGTTTTTAACATTTTATATGCTATGGAATTGGAAATGAACAGTTACTGGTCTTTGTTTCTAGTATGATTAAAGGGAAAACCAACTTATTTGTTACAATGAAACTCTAATGCTTTCTAATCCCAGTTAATCCTTTTGATTTAGTGGGTGCATTTGAAGGGTTTTGCAAGGTGAGACTATTTATTTTCCAAGTGTACTCTCCTTCCCTGACTATGGAAAGGCCTGGATACTTGTTCTGACCTGAGTGACACGAACACTGAGTTCTTAGTCTTTCATTTCCTGTGACGAGATTTTTCTGTCACCAAAATTGTTCATTTTCACATAGCACTGATGTATTCATAAACCCCTCCTTAAATGTGGGTACTGGGATGGAAAAATAGACTGGGTTTCAGTTTTGTGAATTATAATATTGTGTCATAGCATTATGCCAATCTTTTACAACATCAAAATGCAAAAAAGACAATAAATTAGTGAAGAAACTTTTCTTATATGAAATTGAAAATATATAAAGGTAGACCAGGAATGTAGCTTACTAAATTGTTATATGGTTAATATCATCTTGAGGGCACCATAGAGCATCACGGAGCATAGGGCAAATATTTGCTTTGCAACAGTAGAATCCCATTCTCACACCCAGTTGACTGAACACTCAAATTCTAGACAAAATGGTGGGCAACAGTAATGACTGGGGTATTGCTGTCAACTTTATGTAATTCTCTACTGAAAACCTTTTAGAACTTACCTTTATTTGTTTAGTTCTGAGGATGGAATCGAGGCCTAACACATGCTAGGCAAGTGCTCTACTGAGCTCTAACTGGTAAGCATATGCTTTTAAAAAAATCTCCTCAATGCTGGAAACAAGTCCAATATCTGTAGTTACAGGAGTATGTGTTAAATTCTGTGATTAAATAAAGAGAACTCCATGACTTTGGGTAATGTTATAACTGTCAGGGAAATTAAATACCCATTAACTCAAAATTTTTCTTCATTTAAAAACTAGTTCAGGCTTTTGTTTTTTCTTATTTCTTATTTTCTATTGTTGGTTTTATTTTTATTTGTCTATTCATGTGGTCAGTGGCGCTGAAGAAGTCATAAGATCCAGAGCAGCCTTTGTTCTGGAGTGAATTTTGAATGAAAATGCTGTAACTGATGGTCTGTGCTATGTGGTGGGGGAACGACTTGGTTATCAATGCATAAAGAGCAGGAACTCTTCAGTCACACTGCAGGGATGCTGATTCTAACTCACACCATCTGAGTAGTACCAGACTGATTGGTTCTCTTTCCTTTCTTCACCTTTCATCTAGAAATGAAAATAATTATACTTCGCTCTCATGACCACTAGAAGAGTAAAATTAAATGAAATGATCATAGGCACTTAGTAGTGTCTGGCATAGAGTAAGTGCTCAAAGAATATTGACTAACGGAGTCAGTTGTGAGATTGTCTTCAGCCCTCAACGACACAGTGCTCAAAGGACAGGACCTAGCACATTTTGGTCCTTAAGGAACTTTAAGGGACTTCTGCCATAGCTGTTCATTTTGGCGGGTTCCCACATAAATTGCTTTGTAATTTCATTGTGTCACTCAGAGGTCTAAAGTTCCCAGATACTAAGTCCCCCAAACATAATCTCTACAGAAACCTAAACTGTCTACCATTCTGTCACTTGAGAAAAATTCCTTTCCCTTTCCGAGACTAACACACGCTTAGTAAAATAAAGATGAGTCACTGGGGGGGGGGGGTTAGAAAACAACCTGGAATTTATTCATGAGAATTTAGAATACAGCCTGGAATTTATTCCAAGATTCCTCGGGAGAACATGATTTGAACTCTTGATTTCATACATGGGCAAAGAGTGCTGACTTGGAATGTGTGTGTGGTGGGGGTGGGGAGGTGGGAGATGTGTGTGCATGTGTATGTGTATGCAAGCTGAGAATCCATGTGGTTTGGAACTGAACTGAACTTTTACAGAAGTTACAGGATCTTATTATTCTTTCAGTATAGCTATAGTTCTTAAATTAAATGTGTCATTTTTACCACCTTAGCATGGTATAAATAGAACATGCAGAGAAATGCTACAATGGGGAATAATAATAAGGTGTTTTTCATATTTAGATTAATGTTTAAACCTTATACTTGCTGATTAGTAGGAGTATTAATTATACTGAATGTGATATTTCTCTTGTATAGTTTTCCATTTTATATATTTTTCAATAGTATTTTTTATTCTTTGAAAACATCATTCATACTTTTCATTCTTTGAAAATGTCATACATTTATATAACATTTTAAAGTTATATCTGCCGTGTCCTCCCTCCTACTTCCCTAGTGTTCTCCCAATTCCAGAAAGTAATCTTAATAATTAATAACAGGTTATTAATAAATGAACCCAATTCGTGTTTCCCATATGTACAGAGGTGTGTGGCCTTCCACGTGAACATTAGTAATGTAACAAAGGTCATGTCCTCAAAAAAACAGTGACTCCCCCACGGCTCAGCAGCCATCCCAGTAATCACCTGTGCGTAGCTGCTCCACTGGAAGAAGGCCTCAGAGTCCCTACTCCATCTGTGCTGAGAATTTGTCTCCTTGATTTTGCTCAGGTCTTGGGTAGACAACCAGCGTTTCTGTGAGTTATGTGTGCAGTAGCCACAGGCATGATTGTAAACCCCTCTGAGAACACCTAGCACTCAGGCTGGGACCTGGCAAGTGAACCAGCTTTCCTTGGCTTTCTTCCAGCATCTCTACACTTAGGTGTGATTAATTATGTCTAGTCTTTTCTACTCAATTCGTCCTGCATATATCACCTTGTATGTTTTAACCCTTATTTACTTTTATTTCATGATAAATTTGGACACCCTGTATCTTCCAAATCTATTTTGATTGGATAGAATAGGCAGTGGATTATTGATTTTTATTTTTAAAAGTTTAACTTAAAACTGCATTAATTATGAACACTAGCATTCAACCAGGTTTCATTTCTGAAATTTCTATTAGCTTGAAATAAATGTACCCCAAAACTCTAACATTGAAAGCCCTCTGAGTAGCTGATTTATAATGAACTTCCCAGTTGTACTGTGAGTCTGTTTATTTTTCTTCAATAAAGTGTTTTCTTACATCCACATTTACCATTTTATTTATTTTTAAAATCTCCAGTTCAATCATGGAAGTCTTACGTCTTAAAAATGATTTTAAGAACTGAAATTTAATAGTGGAACTTTCTGATGAAGGGCACTCATACCGTTGTGTTCTCTGTTTCAAGGGCTATGAAACCAGGCTTGAATCCATATTTTCACAGCATTAGCTTCTATTCACTACCCATGAGAACAGCTTGCCTGTCCCAGACCTTGCTTGGGATGTGCCGATCACCACTCGATCCTTAATGACCGCTCACCTTTGTGTTAGCATGTACTCTCTCTGTACAGGTGACTAGTTCTCAAACATAATCTTCTTTTAGGAAACATTTGTCACTTTTTCTAGAAAGACAATTGCCCAACTGAATTCTTGATATTCTATCTTTTGTTTTGTTTTCTTTTCTTTTTTTTAACCTTTTTGTTGATTCTTTGTGGATTTCACAATTTCACATCATGGATTTCAATCCACTCATTTCTCTATCCTTTCCTCTTAAGACTAAAACAAAATAAAACTTTAAGAAAAAAAAACTCACTGTGGAAGCAGTAGTGTGGCATAGTAAGTCACAGTTTACTCTTTAGTTCATTTATCATTACTTGCAAATTTTCCTTGAATTAAATCTTGGTCTGCTCCATGGCCTCTGGTTTTGCTACACCATAGATGCTGTGCTCTCACAAGGACTCCTGTTCGATATCCTGTTGTTGTCCTGTGTCATGAAGATCCTGGAGCTTTGGGTCTGCCGGGTTTGCCCTTTCACATGCTCCAGCAGATCACAGAGGTGTGGATGATTGGATAGAACAACTCATAGCCATGGTTGCTGGGTTGGTTAGCCTGCCAGTTCTTCCTCATCCACAATACCAGGGAGAGCTCTCCAGTGTTACCCTGGCTAGCTCACCCTATTCAGTAAGCAGCAAGGAGTAAGGCCAGTTCTCCTGTTCTTAGGTCCTCTGGGCCAACTTTCCTGTACCTACACATCGATACCCCTATAAACAGAGTCAGTTCCACTGGGCTGCCCAGGTGAGGTACAGGGACTGCTCTTCCTAGCACTTCAGTTGGTGAGAAACTGGACCAGCTCTCCCATCTGCCACAGGTAATGAAGACCAAGTGGAAAGGGCTTCTCATTCTCTCTCCCCCTCCCTCCATATTCACCCCGCCTCTCTCCTTCATACTCTACCATATATTCGTCCACCATCATAGAGCAGCTTTCTGTTTTCTTTTCCAGTTCCAGTGTGGAGAGACCTGAGCAGGCATGTGGATCTTTGCCTTCTGTTCAGCCTTACTATTCTAACATTTCAAGGGCATTAATCTTGTGTAGAGTTATGTTTTCATTTGGTCATTAAATATGCCTTTCTCTATTTTGGATGTGTTTCTATAATTACTCTGGAAATTGAACATTTTTCACGTGTTTATTCAATGTGTAACTTCCTATCTTTTTCAAATAAACTCTTTGGGCCATTTGTATTCGTAGCTATGTGTGTTCTCTGCTGGTCCTTGATGTCCTCCTTTTCTTACTCCTTCTTCCACTCACAGATTTCTCCTCCTTTTTTATTCTCTCTGCCTGGAAGCCCTGCCTATCCTTTCTCCTGCCTTCTTATGGCCATTCGTCTCTCTATTAGACCAATCTGACACAGAATTAGGCATGCAGTCACACATGGCTCAATGTGGTCCTTTAGTCACTTGTTGATAGGGGGAGTAGTTACCTCTTGATGGGTGGTTGCATGGTGATATACTCAGATTCCTTGCTGGGAAAAAGAAGGAACTTGCAGAATCTGCCCTTCCTTGCTGAGATTCTCGCCATGTGCTTGCTTCTTCCTTCCTCCCTTCCTTTTATACAGCAGATCTGTTTCTTGGCCTGAAGGTTTTCCTTGTATAATTCTGATTGTCCCTCTTTTTTCTGGTTTCTCAGAAGTTGCCTCCCAATAAAAATCTGGATCCTCCAAGTGTACCATTGTATTTTGTCTTTTCCTCGGAGTAGCGTTATGCCTTTATTTTTCTATTTAGAAATGCAAATGATGCAGTCCAACAGAGGGCGGTGAAAGAGCATGGGCAAAACAGGGGACAATTTGATCACATGATATCTGCCTGAGTTATCAAGAAATGTATTTGTAAATATTAAACAACATATATGACAATGGGAATTTGCAAATAAATACTGCTTGATAATAGGGTCCGGACAAGACAGAGATGCAAGGGGTGGCTGGCTGGTGAGCTGGGGAAAAATCAGTTCATACTGACCCAGGGAGACATTAGAACAATTGTCTTATGCATCAAACAGAGAGCATAAGTGTTTTCCAGAATGAGAGAATCTGGAGAGTTCAGCAGCAGTAAACCTTTCATTAATTAAAATGTCATTAGAAGCCAGATTGCCCACAGCTGTCGTGCCAGCACCAAGGCAGGAAGCGCCACGAGTTTGAGGTCAGCCTGGAATGCATAGCAAGACCAGTTCTCCAAGAAAAATAAATAAATCCTGTCAATTTGTTTATAAAAATTTAAATGAATTGAATTTATATTCATTTAAACCCATGGTACTTAATAATTTATCTACATTAAGGGTGTAAAGAAGTGGAAAGAAAGTCTGCTAGAGTGTTATTTATGCTGTATTCTTGAGCTGTGTGTGCTATATGGAGGTTCTCGGTAAGCCTGAGGAGCATAAACGTAATGAAATGAGTAAATAACTAGAAATTATGGAATTATGTCATAACCTACATATTAGTGATCCGCGAGAAACAAAATACTAAAACGGGTAAATCATGGAAATATAGATCATCATGTACCATGAACCATATTAGTAAGCCCTGAAATGTTAGTAAGTCCTAAAATTGAAGTAATAAAACGCATAACAAATGTAGCAAATCTGGAGATTAGGGAAGCAGTGTTTAGAAAGAGCAGTAGAAGCTCACTCAAAGTATCTTTAGTTTTCAAAGGTCTGTGCTCACACTATTCAGCAGCACCGTCATGGAGAAGACTGTCCTACTGCATTCACTTAGACCTTTTTAACGTGCATTAAACCATGTGCGATAAATTTAGCAGATAGTATTCAGATAGTATGTATATTATTTTTTTTGTAATTTTCGTGTGAATTATGACAGTTGATTTTATTAACATCTTTAAGTGCTTAAATGTCAAGGTCGTTTTACAAGCACTAAACCTGTCCTTTTTTATAGTTTAGATATTTTTGGTTTGAACTGGTTAAAAAGAAGGTCTAGGTTGGTCCCATGCAGGATCCCTAGCTATTGGTCTTGTGTCTGTGAGCTCCCATAAGCTCCACTCAGCTGTCTTTGTGGGTTTCCCTGTCATGATCTTGACTCTGCCCCCTTGCTCATATAATCCCTCTTCCCTCTCTTCAGCTGGACTCCTGGAGCTCAGCCCTATGCTTGGCTGTGGATCTCTGCATCCGCTCCCATAAATGAAAATTCTATAATGACAATTAGAGTAGTCACCAATCTGATTACAGTAGATGTCTAGTTGAGACACCTTTTCCACTACTGCTAAAGTCTTGGCTGGAGTCATCCTTGAAGATTCCTGGGAGTTTCCCTGGCACTGGGTTTCTCCCTAAGCTCATAATGCCATCTTTTATCAAGATATCTCTTTCATTGCTCTGCCTCTCTGCCCCCTCCCAGTTTACTCATTCTGATCCACATGTTCCTACCTCCCATCCTCTACCCTTTACACTCCTCCTACTACTACGTGCCACCCCCAGTTATTCCAAGAAATCTCATCTATTTCTCCTTTTGTGGGTGATCCAAGTGCCCCTCTTAGCATCCTCCTTGTTACCTAGATCCATTTCCCTCTGCCTCCTGAGTGCTGGGATTAAAGGCATGCACCACTATTGCCTGGCTGTAGTACTTTCTTTTGTCTCTTGTTCTAAACACAAAACTTTTAAACGGGGTTCTTTCACAACCCACTACACTGATTTCACCCTGTTCCAAGTGTCAAGAGCTCATTTGTCCCAGCTAGTGACCCAAACTTCACAGGAGGTTCTGCCTGTACTGTGACTATAATGGGGGTTGTGTCTTAGCACCCTCCACAATTAAACGCTGTGTTGACATTTCAGCACTATCAGCCCTGTAGCCACAGAATGCCTACATTTTTATGGTTCTCATGGTAGCTCTCTGGTCCTCAGGCAGAGGCCTGTAGCTGACAGATTGATGTTTTTCTCTGGAAGCATTCCAGAGTGCTAAGGAAAACCTGCCCCACACCACAGTCCCCACAGCTATCGTTACAACCATTGTGATCAATGCAGCTGCCACTTGGGCTCTCAAGGCTCGTGCTTTAGCTGGCACTCCATCACAGGGCACCACAGGTGACAGAGTGATTGACTATGATGTCACCTCATGCCATGGGTTCTCAGCTTCCCCTTTCTCATTGCAAAGCAGCCTAGCACTGCTGTCAGTCCAAGAATGGGGCCAAAGCAGTCCCACATAGCCACATGCAGGCATCCTTCTTTGGACCATTTCACAGTGGAAGTCTTACAGTATTCTCAACAGGAAAAGCTTAATGTAAGGAAGTCTAAATGGGGAAAACGAAACAGAAAGTTTTATCCAGTGCTTTGAGACCAGTATTGGCAATACAGTGAAACTTTGTCTTGCAAGCATTGGGTGTAAATAATCCCCACATTTTAATTAGGGAAGTAGAACAACAGATATAGTTTGTGCTGTGTAGACTTGTTTAGAAACATTATGATTGTGTTCAATCTTTAGGTGTAATGAATGGTTTCTGTATTCAGCTTATCTTATTTTTGTCCACTTTATTTTAAAACCGGATTCTATATAGAAAATGAGTTTTTAAAGCCACCTTCAAATTTATGCCATTTATTTATGTGACCTGTCATTATTTGTGATACAAGTTCTTGACAGCTGTGCCTGAGTGGGTTGAAAATACACTGATTGTTGTTCCCTGTCACTATTAGAGTTCTCTGTTTTGAAGATGGTGTCAACATAGTAACCTGGCATTATTGGTTTGGTTGTTGAATTTTCATGCCTTGTTAAACACTTTGCCCATCACCGTCACAATTTTCTAAATAAAATTCAATACAATCTCTCATCTATAAACTTGAAGAGAAGATATCTCAAGGCCTTGTCCTTATTTCTTTTCATTCCCAGTAAAAGGAATAAATAGGTTTGTGTTTGATGGCTTCACAGTGTGGCTGGATTGAGCTCTGTGGTCTGCTGGGTCAGAGCCATCCATAATGACCACATAGTGATGGCCTCTCAGTTGAGCTCAGGCTTTCGGTTAGTCAACATTCTTTTACAGTGGCAGATGGCTAACAAATGTAAACCCACCCTGTAATGTGTACACAAGCTTCTTTTCATGGAATACACGTGAGCCTAGAAAATTCACAGATTTGCATATTGGGATGGTAATCTCGAGGAGTTAAAGTACTTTTCACAAATATCACTTTAAGGTAGATTGTTTTTCATTTTGAAATATAATAAAATTTATCTTCATGTATCATAAAAATGATCTTAAGTGAGCAGTCCGATATCTTTCTTTCACTATGGACTTTGCAGATTGTCTGCCTGTTTGTAAAGTATATGTGTCACAGCCACGATTCTGGTTTTCAGCACAGAAGTACATTCTACATCTGAGGAGAACTCACAGTCAAATGGGCAGTGACCTGGTACCAAGCCCTGGAGAGTTCCATCCCCTTGCCCACTCCCCATTTCTATCAGAAGCAGCCCCTATGGCAGACATTAATCCAGCCATTATTACTATACTTCAAAACATCTGCTGAAAGGCATCTGTATGAAAAGATTATGACATATCAACAAAACTAATAGTGAACACATGTTCAGACCCACAGTGTGTGAGATTTCCTTTGGAAATAAAATGTGAATAGGAAACTGCCCTGATTTCAGATGCAGAATCTTACTCTGAGCGGGTCTTCCATTGGACGAAGGCAGAGCAATTCCTGGGATAATCTATTGAGTAGAAACCTCAGTTTTTCACTCATATCAATCAGCACAAACCATACTGGCACAAATGATGTTTTCAGGTGATCACTGCTGTTCCTTCAGTTTAGAATTTTTGTTGAGTCTAGAATTTTTAAGTACTTTGTGTTGTCTTCTGTCAAAGGATAATCTTTTGTGGAAAGTAAATTTAGACAAAGCAGAACAGAATTTATTTAAAATCCACTATATTGGAACATAAAATACTTACGGTGAATTTAGAGTAGTGCACAATAGCAAAGGGGGGAAGTTAGAGACTCCTATACTCTTAATAAAAGCAGACACCTCACCCATACATTTGTAGCAAAATCTATTTTATTCATATGGGTGATGCAAATATAAGAATCTTGTGTTATTTTCTAATATATATTTTATTATTTTTAATATAATATCTGTGTGTATGTGTGTGAGTGTGTATGTATGTATGTATGTATGTAGGGGTGTGCTCATGAATTCAGACATGTGAAGAAGTCAAAGGCGTCAGATGTCCTGGAAACAGTGCTCCTAACCTCTAAGTCATTTCTCCAGTCTCTTCTGGAGTATTAGTAAAGATAATTCACATATTTTAAATCAAGGCCTCTAACCAGAGAGTGCTAAGATTTTGGAAGATGGCTCTTTCCCTGATGCTCTGAGATACTGAAATATGTTTCTTGCTGTCATTGTGTTTTTAGTTTTTCCTTTTATCTATTTTGAAAATGGGTGATTTTATGCAGATCTGTGAAGAATGGAATCCTTAACTCAAGAGTATTTTGTTCAAGAATAAATTACAAAACTTTTCAGTTTGTTACTAAGGTTAAAAGATACTTGCTTTTTAATAATATTTTAAATATACATTTTATACATGAAAAAAATATCAGTGTGGTAACCATGTGGTTGTTAATTTTAGTGTGGGTGAGGCATCAGCAAGTGAGTTTTGGGTTCAAGTCTAGCTTGGGCTACACAGTAATTCCAAGACAGCCTGAACTATATAATAAATCCATGAATAAGTTATTTTTTAAAGAATACTGCCAGGATGTGTTCTTTGACAGAAACTAAAATTAAAGCTGAACCACATAGCCATGCCTATGTATTTATGGTCTAAGAAGCAACATCAGCAAGTGGAATCCTCTTTAAACTGGAAATTAGGAATCCCACAAGGAAAGGACTGGGGTGGCCAGCCACCAGAGCATGATCTTCTGAATAGACTGGTGATAGAGGGTTTTCTGTAGTAAAGCGTCAAGCTGAAATCTGCTGTGTTTAAGAGCAGCCAACCACATGTTGCGTGATGTTATTTACTAACAAATGTCTACTCAAACCAGATAGCTAACCAATGCCATTCTAACGTACAGGCACCAACAAAGTTTGACTATTTGAACCAATACTTTTTATATTTTATTTGGGCTACTTACAGGAATATGGGTATGGTACTTACAGAAGTAGAGATAATTTAAAGACAGCTGCTGTACCAAAGCTCACCTTAGCATGTGTGAGAGCTGAACAGCCTTGTCACTTCCACAAGCTGGAGACTGTCATTTCATGGTAGTTTAGTTGATTGGTTTGAGCCCCTCACAGTCAGTAGTCAGTTCAGCAGGCCTGGGATTATTTCACCTCAGTCCTTACCACTTATGTGTGATTAGGGAAACAGGGGCCTAATCGGTTTCAGGGATTTCCTGAATCTTTGATCTGTTTAATTATTAGCTAATGAGATTCCCTGAACGTTCAATGTTTCACTTCCCCTTGGAACATCTTGCAGTTTTACCTCCTAAGCATCCTGTGTCTTAGCAAGTTTCCCTTCTGGTAGAAGGTTTGAACCTCTGAGGAAGTTTCTATACAACACCATAGCAGTCAGCAGAGTGTCAGGAATGGGCACATATGACAGATAACTGGCTGGACCAAAGCAAGAATGAGTATGGGTTGAGGTATAGAATGAGAAGTTGTGGAGATGAATAAAGAATAACTACACAGAATGAGAAGTCTTCTTTAGATGTAAAAAAAAAAAGAAACCAATGAGTTTTAAGTAGGACAATTATAAAACATACCTGGTTTTCAAATTATTCTTCTGGAAGTTCAGTGAATGATAGAGGGCTTTGAAGCCAAAGTAGGAAGTGAGATGAAAAAGCAATACGGTGGGTAGGAAGGCCTAGTGATTTAGGCTGAGGTAGCAATGGTGATTTTTAGAGATGGACCCAGTTTAGATGGACTTTGTATCTTGAATCCACAGAGTATACTATTCTGAAGGCCATGCAAAATTAAGAAAGGGAAACTGCTCACTAAGTCCGGGGAGACTTTAGATAAGAGCTTAGGCTCATCCTTGTGACATGGAGATGTTTCAGAGAGCTGTAAGGGAGCATGGAAGCCATGCAACTCAGAACAACCTGAGTTGGATGTGAAGTTTTTACTTCCGTGGTATGTAAAGCCAAGGAATGAACCAAAGCTTCTTTGGAATAAAATAAAGAAGAGGATAAATCTTGGGGATTTCTAAATTTTAGTAGTTCAGCAGTGAACTATAATTTTATAAAAGATATCAGAAAAAAAGCAGCCCTTCAAAAAGAGGATACCAAGGACTTAGAATTCCAGGAACCTTCAAGGATAAAAAGAATAAAGGAAGAGTGAAGAGGGTTGTTCGGGTTTGTTTGGTTATGACCCTGATGGGATTAAGTGATATGCTGAAATGAACCTGTGTGTGTCTGCAGGGGTATTTCCAGAAAGCGCTGACATGTGGGGTAGTGACGGACAGGGTGAGGGAAAGATCCACTCAGATGTGGGCAGGGCATCATTCAGTGAGTGGCAGTTTGTGTAGGAGGGTACTGGAGGAAGATGGAGGAAGGAAAATTAGGTGTGCCCTTCTGAGGGAACAGTGTATGGGGGTTGTCATTGTGCACTGACATCAGACTGCAGTTCCTTCAGCTTTTCAAAGAGCACTCACTACCAAAGTCTTTCTCTTGAGGGTTTCCATGCCTCCAGAGCCAGGTGAAGACGGCTAAAGCCTCGAGCCCTCTTCCAGAGGGTAAGGGTATTCTGTGCTCTTCTTGTCTTCAGGCAGCCATTGTAAAGCCCACATTGTAATAAAGACTCCCACGTCATCTTGGCTCTGTTCCTCAAAGAACCCTGCGTGACTTGACAGTGTTATGAAGACAGTGTTCATGTGGGGAAAGATGAAGTTCACTGGCAACTTTGGATGTCACACTTTCTATGGGATCTTGCGAGTGGGACTGATTTGAATACTTAGTGGGAAATGGGAGACGGGTGATTGTGGATGGCTTCAGATCCATAATCTCAGAAGGGCTATGCTCAAGAAATCTGAAGGAGACGTTTTTTTAATTTTGTTTTTAATTGAAATATGATTATATCGTTTCTCCCCCTCTATTTCTTCCGATTTTTTACATCCCTCCCCATGCTTTCTCAAATTCATACTTGATTTTCTATCCCTGTTAAATGTTTGTGTGTGTAAATAGATACAGAATACATAACTACAACCTATTTGGTATTTTTTATATATGTATGATTTTGGAATAGACTTCTTGGTATTAAATAACTATTAGGTGCTCATCCTGAAAAAGACTAATTCTCTGTCTCTCTCTGTCTCTTTGTCTCTCTGTCTCTGTCTCTGTCTCTGCTTCTCTCTCAGCAATCACTAATTGCCTATAGCTCCTAATCACAGGGTGGGATTCCATGAGATTTCACTTAACCCCACTGGCATTCTGACCGGTATTGTTCTCCTTCAGGTCTTGTTTAGATAGCCCTATCATTGAGATTTCATGACAGTTTTCCTGTCATATCTAAAAGACAAAATCTCACAGAAGATGCCTTGACTCTCTGGCTCTTACAGTAATTTTGATTCCTCATCTACTGTTTCCCAAGCCTTAGGTGTAAGAATTATTGTAGATATACCAATTGGGGCCAGGCAGTCAGTTGTTCTTTGTATTTTGACCAGCTGTTTGTTTTGTATCTATTTATCCATCTGTTGTGAAAAATATCTTCTCATATGAGGACTAAGAGCTGTATTTATTTATCTGTGGGCACAAGTATGGCATTTATAATGCATTTGAAGATTATACTGGTTTAGGAAAGTGACAGTCATAGGTTCTCCTCTAAGGTCTATGACGTCACTAGCTCTCCCTACTCCCAAGTTCAAGTTCCCATTTTTCCTCTTCTGACTTCATATCACCTCTCTCCTGATATTACTCTGTCTAGTGTTCCTCCTTCTGTTTTCTGGCTTCTGCAGTTACTCTAGGCTATATAATCATGTCAGAAGATGTGGAAGAAAAAACTACAAATGATAGAGTACATACAGCCTTTGTTTCCCTGAGCCTTGTTTATCTCACTCAAGGGTATTTTATATTCTTCGTGGTATGTGTTAAGAGTGTGCATAGCGTTTTAGTACACCCCAACCTAGGATCACATTCAAATCATCTGGGAAGATTTCAAATGCTAATGCTCAGGGTAATTCTGAGACAATTAATCAAATGTCCAGGAGTGAGACTTTGATTGTTGGTATTTTTTTAAAGCCCTACATTCACTAACTAACACTAATTAGTACTGAGAAGTCCTGAGCTAGCCCAGAATGTTTCTCCAGTTTAAGAGTATGTTAGTTTTGCTGTACTTGTAGGTTGGTGCCTAGGCTAACCATCATCAGAGAGGTTTCCTCTGGCAGCTGATGATAGCAGAAGCAAAGACCCATACTCAAACATAAGATATAGAGAGAGCCCAAATTGGAGGTCTCCATTGGTTCCTTCTCCTCAGAGCTCTGGAAAACCACTGGAAGAGAAGAAAGATTGTGTGACCCAGAGGGGTTGAAGACATCATAAGAACATGGTCCACAGAATCAACTAAGGAAGGCTCATTGGGGATCACAGAGACTGAAATGGCAACCACAGAGCCTACATGGGTCTACATTATGTCCTCTGCATATATGCTATGACTGTTAGCTTGATGTTTTGTGGTACTCCTAAGAGTGGGGCTGGGGTGTCTCTGACTCTTTTGCTTGCTCTCAATATCCTATTGTTTTTACTGGGTTGCCTCACCTAACCCTGATATGAATGTTTGTGCCTAGTCTTATTGTATCTTCTTATTCCATGTTCATTTCATATCCCTGGAAGGTCTGCTCTTTTCTGAAGGGAAACGGGGGAGGAATGGATTTGGGGAAAAGGAAGAAAGGGGTGGGGTGACTGGGAAGAGTAGAGGGAGGGGAAATTGAAGTTGGGGTATAGTGTATGAGAAAAGAAGGAAATTTAAAAAGAAGAAGAAGGAGAAGGAGAAGAAGGAGGAAGAGGAGAAGGAGTAGGAGTAGGAGTAGGAGAAGGAGAAGGAGAAGGAGAATAAGAAGAAGAAGAAGAAGAAGAAGAAGAAGAAGAAGAAGAAGAAGAAGAAGAAGAAGAAGAAGAAGAAGAAGAAGCAGAAGCAGCAGAAGCAGAAGCAGCAGCAGCAGCAGCAGCAGCAGCAGCAGCAGCAGCAGCAGCAGCAGCAGCAGCAGCAGAAGCAGAAGCAGAAGCAGAAGCAGAAGCAGAAGCAGAAGCAGAAGCAGAAGAAGAAGAAGAAGAAGAAGAAGAAGAAGAAGAAGAAGAAGAAGAAGAAGAAGAAGAAGAAGAAGATATAAGAATCATCCTCCAAAGTAATTGCTAATTCCAGTTTTGATGTGCAGGTATCGTACTGAGGCTCACTAAACTAGGAGAACATATGAAGTCCACAATTAGGTGAATAGAAAGCCCAGAGGCTATATAGAAACATGCACTTTTAACAGTCTAATGTTCACATCATCTCCTATTGAAGGGGACATGAAGCTAGGAGTGGAATTGACCTAACCGGGAAGGCAGACCTCCATTTACTTTGTAACACCTGTCTGCTACTTAGATTATCAGGGAAGGCTAACAAAAAGGTGGGATCCCGAAAGAAGAGATCTTCTATTGTGAACATTAAATATGCTATGAAAATATAGCAAAATATGAGAGAGTATCCTTTAAAGGCGTAAGGCAGAAATTTGCAAAGGGAAAGAGTCAAGTGTTTATGTAATTTACAGCAAGTAACCTACATAGAAACTCCCATCCAGCTGTCATTTAATGGCAATTTTCTCATATTAGGCAGTAGATTAGAAGCTTTTTGTTTGGAGTCATCCATGCAAAATTTGAGAGCTGGTTTCTCTGCCAACGCAAAGATGACAGTAGTGGGTAGAATTACTGCTATTGAGCCACTTCAAAGGCTGTTTGTGGTAGCTATGTATCTAATTGCTCTTGCGTTGACACAATCAATGCCTTCGTGGCAGCTGATAATTGTGGCATCTGGTCGCCTTTTTTCTTCAGAGTAAATGAGCTGGCAGGGCTGGCAAATCGAACAGCTGTTGACAATTGCTTTGGTAAAACCTTTTGGGAACTCCACACTACATGTCTTTATCTTAGGGGTACCCAGAAGCTGAAGAATAACCTAGAAAGGTATCATGTATACAGAGAGGTTCTTTTGGGGTAGTAAATGCTCTGAAGCCAAATTGTAAAATGTAAAATGTAAAGAAGTCCTTCTGTGTACCTTGACAAAAAACAAAAAAAGTTAACAGTCTTTTAATTCTTTGATTTTGGCTGTTGTTTGGTGTGTTTGTTTGTTGTTGTTGCTGCGTGGGGGGGTGTAGGTGTAGATCTGGGTGTGTGTTGCTTCCAGGTGACTACATGGGTCAGAAGAATGTGTTGCAGTCTCAGATGTAGAGTTAAAGGAGCTTGAGAGCTGCCTGACGTGGGTACTGGGAACCACACTCAAGTCCCATGGGTGAGAAGCAAGTCTTAACTACTCAGCCATCTCTCCAGCCTGCAAAGCAAACTTAAGTAATGATGTTCCTCTCAGGGTGCAAATCTGAGCCTGAATAGCACAAAACAATCTTGTCAGTAAAGAGTAGTTTTATAACTACTGCTACTCTTGTTATAAATAGTTTGCCTTAAAATGGTCAATACATAGTCTGGGAAGTTAACTTCTGGTGTATTTTCTGATTACCTAGTCCAAGAGCTTCCAAAAGTATTCTGCAGTTTAGGGAACAGTTTTTCATCCTTCTGGTATAGACTTGCCATGCCTTTGATGCTTGCTACAAATCTGCAAAGCAGGGCAGCTGATGTCATATGCCTATAACTGTGAAAGGCAAAGGACTGTAAATCATGTGCCTCGTCTTAAAATTGGAAACACAAATGGGCTCGACCCTGCCTTCCTGAGTCTTTGCCAATGCTTTCCCCCTCAAACAGCTGTTGCATTTGGCCTTTAACGCTTTTTAAAAATAAAACAGTTATTAAGTTTGAGGAAAGATTAACTTTCGAGAAACCTCAACTTCTTTTGCCCTAAGGAATAAAGCAGTAATAATGGAGAAATAATGGCATTTTATTCTCTCAGTGCCCTCCTTCCAAGGCAATTACGCTCATTTCTTTATTTCCCTGCTAATCTTTCCTTTATACAAAACTAATTTTAACTTAAAGTACTTTGGAAAGTGAATATGGAGGATCTGAAAGGAAAATATTATTGGATTTGTTCACAAGTGATGATTTTAATTAAATGCTGAAGCTTAGCGGAAATTGAGGGTTTGGGATTTTCCATCTTCCAGTTTGGCTTTTTGTTTTTGTATTTCTCATGAAGGGGTATGCAAGGACACCTTCCTTCTAGCTTAGCCTCCTTCTCTCTGACCTCAGTGAAGCTGTTTCTTTGTTTTCATTACTGAACAGCTTTCCAGTTCACTGAATATATGAGGGGCTTTGGGGTAGAAATCCTAGCTTCAAAAAAGAATGAAACTGCTTAGAAATCACAGAATAGCAGGTCAGTCCTGGTGGCCATCTTTGTGTATTGAAAGCCAACACCTTTATCCAGAGTCTCTCCCAACAGAACCTAGATTTAGAATGAAGGAATGCACCCTTGGGGCAGGATGAGAACCCAGGGGCATCTGGAATGAAATCTAGACTTTTCTTTAGTTCTCGTTCTTCACATTAGTCTCCTCCTCTTCCTTCTTTGTTCTCTCCTCCCCTTTTTTCTCTTTGTCTGACTTGGGAACTCCCTTCCTCGTCAACTTTCTTGTTTTCCTTCTTGGATATAATATTAACTAGTTTATGTTACAGTCTATCTTATATTTAGTTCTGACTCTGACTATTAAAAATTGCCTATTTGTAACCATTATTTTCAGAAATAAAATTAGTCAGCAAATTACTGTATATGAGGCAGCATTTAGGAGAGGCTCCAGTTCTCCATTCTAGTAATGCTGGATGTGATGCTGCAGGGCTTGTTTGCTGCTCATTAGAGGGACAGGGAAAGCCTCTTGGATGTCCCAAGGTTTGGATAGTTGATGAAACAGAGACACTCCTCTTTATTTATTGAGCTACACCCGAATTCCAAAAACATTGTGTGAATATGGCCACAGTGTATGGTGTGTATGTGTTTGTCCATGTGCAGTTAAGCGATTTACACTTTCTAATTAAGAAACCTTGCCCTTTCTTGGACTCCATGAGGACAGGGAGAGTTTAGTAATGTACTGCCATATTATTTTGGAATAAAACATCAGATTTATTGTCTTTTGGTGGATTTTTCTTCAATGTCTAAATTTTATCATGGACACTAAGAGGGGAAAGAGAAAATAACCTTGGAGGTAGCATTGATTACTAAAGGAAGAAGGCACCTTAAGTACATGAACCAGCTTTGAGTTCCTTTGATGTAGCGATCCTACAATATGCCAACTTCAGAGTGTCTAAACATAGCATGAATGTAACAGGTGTGCATTAGCCCAGGCAGGAAGGGAGATGTGGATGTCAAGCTTTCCCTGAGCTTCTGAGAGAACTCTGCATGACTTACTCATTTTCCAACCCAAGAGAACATGAGCTTACCCCCAAAACAAGCAGAGATATTTTCTACATATATTGTGATCTTGGGCTAACCCATTATACAATGCTTATTATTTCCTTATTATAGGGGAAATTATATAGAGGAGTGAATGAGAAGAACTTTAACAAAGACATCCAGAAGAGTGGAGGAAAAGTCAGTTGAAGACAGGAGTGGGAAGGGTCTTTCTGTTGAGACTCCACTTCAGAGACAAAGGCTAGCAGTTTCCTTTCAGTTCCTCTGTGACCCCAAGTTCCTGGCTGGGTGTCATCTTTCTTTGGTTATCTAAAGTATTTTTATTTACTTTGAGGAAAATATTAGGTACCAACTGGATAATCAGGTTGTCATCTACCTTGAGTGCTGTGGCAATTCCAGCATCCAACACCGGTGAGAATATGATAAGGGATTTGTAGATGCACCAATAGATGGGATGGAAGCTGAAAGGTTACTTAACACATAGGTTAAGCTATTTTAAAATGAAAATAAAAGAGGAATTCTCCACTACACCACTAGGAATGACATGCAGAGAAGCCCGAACCAAGTAAGTTGAAACTTGTAGCAAGAATAAAAAAACAAGTCTTTCTGACACTGGTAAGAGCAGAATTTCCAGCTGCAGAGTACCACAAGTAGGGAGGTGGCTTGGACATTAAAATCAACATGAAGAGAGTGGCGTGGAATCTCCAAGCACAGCTGGAAAAGAGAAACTGCTTGGATAGAAAAGACTCTGAAGCTATACATATAGCAAGGCCTGGTAGACTCCTACGGGAGGAATCACTTCTGTAGACACGGGCTCCAAAGTCAGCCTCGCAGGTCTTTTGTTTGATCACAACTGAGACACTAAAATCCATTTAAAAAAGTTTAATCTAAAGATGCAGGCTAGTCTCAAACTCACAGCTATAAAGCAAAGAATCATCCAGCATCTCATGGAGGGGAGGAATATTTGTTGATGTAATAAGTAATGGAGAGATACTTTGGAGATATATTATTTTTTAATTTTAACATTTTTAAAATATTTGACCATATATACATATTGGATTTGATTTTTTTCCATAATTAGCTTATATGATTTTTCCAAGTTTCTGTACTTATTCTATTGTGTTCTCCTGGTCTATAACCCATTTACTTTCCCTCTCATTCCTACTAATTTCTCCTTTTCTTTCACTCCACCACTCCTCTTTATACTTATTAATTATATAAGTATATAATTAAGATTGTATAATGTCTATGTTCTTTTTATGCTAATCATATCAACTCTTTACTTTTACCTACTTTCCATGCCCCTATTTTTCATAATTGCTATCTCAGCTTTTCCCCCTAATTTTTCTTACCAACTAATAATCTAGTATTATAATGTACTTTGTACATTATCCAATTCACCAAAGTTACTAGAGTTCAAGAACTACTTGTTCAAAGCATGACTGTGTTTTCATAGACGGTCTGTTTATCAGTTAAAGCTATTTCTGTAGTTATGAACCTACTTTCAGAATAGTGATGGAAATTGTGCCTAGGACCCCAACGTATATAGAATTCTAAGGCAGGGATGGGGAAACAATTCTACCCTATTATCCATTAATTCCAGTAGAACACTGCAAAGACTCAACTGGAAGAATGTCAGCAATTTGAAAACTCTACCCTGTGACCTAATTTCAAACAGAAAACTGCAACATGTAAAGCAGGCAACATGATTCCCTTGAGATCACTAACCCCACTAATGAATTGCAAAGAGAGTAAAGTGGAGGAAGTAACACAGATTAAAATAAAATTACTAGAAGATTGCTCAGTAAACACAAAGAAGACATGAATAAACTCCATACTATGCCTGCAGCTTTCCTTGATCACATTTTATGCACATTCCATGATCCTGGCATTTCCAACATCCTGAAGACTGATTCCTCTGCAACTTCTCCTTCCCTCTCTCAGCTTCAAGGTCTCTTTGGAACTCCTGCTGCATACTTCCTGACTTTATCAGCTAGAACCATGCTTCACGCTTGTGTAACCTGTTGTCTTAGTTACTATTACTTAGTTCTATTGCTATGAAGAGACTCTATGCCCATGGCAACTTTCTTGTTTGTTTGGTTGGTTTGTTTTTCAAGACAAGGTTTCTCTGTGTAGCTTTGGAGTCTGTGGTGGAACTCACTCTATAGACCAGGCTAGTCTCAAACCCGTAGAGATCCACCTGCCTCTGCCTCCCACATGCTAGAATTAAAGGAGTGCACCTACACTGCCTGGTGTCCATGGCAACTCTTATTAAAGAAAGCATTTAATGAGGGGCTTGCTTAGAGTTTATAATTAGTCTATGATCATCATGGTAGGAGGCAGACAGTCGTGACACTGGAGCAGTAGCTGAGGGCTTTACATCCTGATATGCAGGCAGCAGACAGACAGACATCAAGCAAATTAGTTCATTAGTGTTAGATTTAGCCCATTCATACTCTTAGGGCATGGAGGGAAATTGCCATTTGTGGTTGTCATTGTTGCCTGCTGTAACATGAATGACCTCTAGTCAACTTCCTGAGCATTTCCTTGTCCACCTATAAAACCTCATAAATTGTGTTCCCTCTTCATTTCCATCAGCCATCTGAACTCATATTACACTGGAACATTAATGTCTCATGGCATCATTCTGTGGTGTCTCTAACTTGCAGTTCCAAAGTCTTCATATTTACTCACAAACCAGTTCCTAAGGCTACAAATCATAATGCTATGCCTGTCATAGAAATAGCCACATGTTTCAGCAACAACTTCCTGTATTAGTGTTTTGTTTTCTTGGTATTCCCAGGACACTTAAGGGAGGCAGGTGTTACTTTGGCTCATGGTTTAAGTGACAGTGTAATCCAATGTGTTCTGAGTGAAAAGTGTCCCTCCTTGACTTGCAGGCTTAAATACTTAGTCCCTGGCTGGAGGTACTGTTTTCCCCTGGAAGTTGTGGAAAACCTTTGAGACATAGAGTATTGCTGGCAGAAGTAGATCATTGAGAACAGGGCTTGAGGTTATATAGCCTGGTCTCACTTCCTGGTCCCTGTCTGACTTCTTAACTGTTGATGCCACATGACCAGTACACTTCCTGCCCCTCCTGACATGCTTTCCCTACCATGATAGACATTATCCACCACCCCCGCCCCAGAACTGTAATATAAAATAAAGCCTTCCTTTCTTAGATTAGTTTTTATCAGTTATTTAGGTCACAGCAATGAGAAAAGTAATAAATATAGTCTGTCATGGTGGGGAACTCATGGCACAATTGTGATGGGGCTTGTCACATTGCAATCACAGTCAAGAAGCTCTGCGTTCAGTTTGGGTCCCCAGCCTGCAAGATGGTGCTGCCCACACTTAGGTTGAGCCTCCTCTCTGCAGTGAAACCTTTCTAGAAACATGTCCTAGGCACACTCAGAGGTGTGCTGGATATGTGTGTTAAATATTTCTTCCTTCTATGATAAAATTCCATAACTGAAAAGCCACCCAGTGAAGAAAAAGCTTGTTCTGATTTTTGTGTCAGCAGGAAGTCATGCTTACTAGTTGGAAAGGGTAGATCCCCAAGAAGGAAAGTCTCAGGGAAGAAAGGGAGGGAAGAAAGTGATTCCATTGTGTTTCAATTAAAAATGTATGTTTGAAAAGAATATATTTAAAATCTACCCTCTCTAGTACCAACAGTCATATTGAAGGAGAAAGGGAAAGGGAAAAGAGGAGAGAGGCAGAACCACAGTACAAGGGACAATGGAAAAATGAGATTTTTCCAATATCACCCTTGGACATGGGCCTTCATGATGGACTATCTTAGGTTGGGGGCGATGGAGTGGAAGAGCGTGACACCCACAAGGCCCTGTGTGGGATTCCTGAAACTGAAAAGCATTTTTTTAGAGGATGTATTACTTTGTTATTTCATGTTCTTGAAATAATAAAAATCAGTCTGTTAATCTGGATCTATACTTCTGCAGAAGACTCCTTAGTGGCTGGAGATGTACAGGTTCAATTCCTAGCATCCACACAATCATCTGTAACTCCAGTCTCAGGGTATCTGATGTCCTCTTCTGGCCTCCACAGGCAGCACACACACACACACACACACACACACACACTACACAGAAATGCATGCAGGCAAGCACCTATACACATAAATTTTAAAATTAATCCTTACCATAATGCCTAGAAATAACAAAGAATATCTAAGGGATTATGTTTATACAAATATAATATATATAAAAATTTATTGCAAATTGTTTATTAGGAAAACATCACAAAATTAATGTCTAATTTTGAAATATTTTCTGCTTGATACCTCCCTTTAAGGTATTATTATTAGCTGTTTTTACTCTATATAATATAGAATATTAGGAAGCATTGTACTAAAGGAGACAAACCATAGTAAAAGTAATCACTGCCGTTACAGGATTTTAAATTCTATGTAGTTTAAATCCATCTTTTTATAATCAGCACCCACTTTTGGCCAGTGGCTACTACATTAAATGAAAATACCTTGGGTATGTTTTTGATTTTGCATTTTCTACAGAGCTATAGAAAAGTGCCTCTTTCATTTTTATAATCTGGAGTTCTGGGGGAAGTCATCTTGTCAATAAAAAACACTGTTGTGTTTGCATAATAACTGACATCAAGTTGTAAAACCTGAAGCGTGCCGTTTTGGAGGTTAATGCTAGTGTTCTAAACTATCAGAAGGAATGACAATGAGAAACACTTCTGTTTTGTCATAGCTTAAAATCAAATTTCTCAGGCTTTTCCGAAGTTGCTGCCAACTGAGAAATGACATTATACAAATCTATAGTGACTTCATTATCTGTTGTTACCTTTTATTGCCCTTCTGAGCCAAAATAAACTGAGGTGCTGCGTGACCTATAAAGTTGTCCTAGACATCTTATCACGTGCTTGCTGTCAACGCACGCATAAGACAGTTATTAAAGATTATGCTGAAGAGATCCAAAAGCCTCCAAATCTTATTTTACAGTGATGACAGCTTCCCCTTAATGGCTGCATTCATGAAAGAAGGGAGAGACAGCTAAAACTGCAGCAGGGATAGGACTCCACAGGCAGCGTGATGAATGAATCATAGGCGAGAGCAATCTTCCTTCCCATGTCCTCTTCATTTTCCTAATGTGCATGCCATTACTTCCACTGCTCATAACAAATGGAAATTGGAGTTCAGCAGCATTAAAGGGGTAATTCTACTGCAGAAAAGACCACTTCTTTATAGCTACTTGAGGTGCCTGAGTGTGATCCAGACATTCACAATCCATTGCTGAATTGATGGATGGTGGGAAGCGTGAAAACTAAACAAGAAGAGGGTCCTTCTGATTATAGGGATCATTGATTTTGATGAAATCCTCAGTGCCAGGAAAACTTATTTAGCAGCTGGGTCCTGTTTTCAACTAGATCCATTTTTCACTTTCTTTTCAGGCGTCTTACTGTCCTTCTAGAATATTGCCTATCTCATATCAGGAGTAACCAATGAGAGACCATCAAAAAACATATGCAGCAAAGTTTGCACTCCTTAGCTTCTGATTGATAGCATTCTACCTAGGACCCCATGCTCCTCTGTCCTCCTTAGAACTGGGAAGAGCTCAGCTGCCCCTTTTGTATGCTGCCCCTGGGGGGTGGATAGGGAATATCTCACCTAGCATTTTTTATACCTCATTCCCTTCCCTTTCACAAGGGAACCCTCTTGTTCTGTTGTTCCTGTCTCTCTTTCCCTTTGCCCCCAGCTCATTGCTCAGGGAACCTATCTTTTTCCAACAGACAATGTGTGTTTGCCATTCTGTGTCCGGCTTTCTTCATTTGTCCTGGTACCCTCCAGGATTGTCCATGTCTTTGATGATAGCATTAATCCCCCCCCCCACACACACACACATACACAATTAGTGGCTGCTTAGCTTGTCACAGTGTTCTTGCAGCCTCTTTTCCTTTCCATTTATCTGTTGCTTCACAATGAGTTGATTGCATATCTCTGCTTTATATCTCATGTTGCATTGAGCCTGGGGTGTAAGCATTTCTTCAATGTACTGATTTCTAATTTTGTGCTTGTATACCCATATGTAGGATAATTTTTAAAAGAAATGCATACAGTGATGCATACTTTACCATGTAATAATTCTTGAAAATCTCCTGAAGTCACTATGATATTTGACCTTTTCTAGTAAAATTTTCTATTTCTCAAAGAGTATTATTTAGATTAGAAAATAATTTCTCTCTATCTCCTGAGGCAACATATGCCCCAACTAGGCTAATTGCCATGCATAGCCACGATGAAGCTCCTTGAGAGGCAGCTCTACTATGCCCCTTCTAAACATCACTATTCTTGAGTCACAGATGGCCTGTAAAGATAGCTTTGGCCCAGAAAATGGGCAACATTGTCAACATTTGGGTGGCCCAGGCAGCAGATTCTAAGATGAAGATTCATGTGCATGAAGTTCATCAGGGTACTCTCAGACACTGGCAATTATAGGGCACAGAATGGGAGGAAAGATGTGATGGATAGAAGAGGCAGGCTCTCATGATTAAGTTGCTAAGGTTTGGGTCAGCCCACATGGGGAACTCTGCCACTGGGATGGCTTTTCAGGAGCACATATGGGCCCAGAAATAAAAGTAGGCTGCTCAGAAGGAGAGAGTATGACTTTGGATAAGGCAGCCGTCTTCAGCTGAATTTATTCCCCCGAGATGAAGGCACTGATTGCTGTCAGCACACAGAACACCTAACAATCAGGGAACAAATCCTTTTTTTCCCTAAAGGGAACTGGAGTACTGGAGTACAGCATCTAGTAATATATATATATATATGGTAATATATGTGTGTGTTTGTATTACCATATTGTTATTCTCGCTTCCAATTTAGATGCTTTGAAGGACTTTATAGAATTTAGGAGACTTCAGTGGCTTTTCCAAGTGTTATTTTTACTTTGTGAGGACGGTTTTATGAGTAAATCCATTACCCGATCCAAATAAACAGCTTGTTCACTAAATCTTGCTTATGATGCATTTGGAAATTAGCTTCTTTACAACTCTCAGGCCTTCTTTACACTTTTCTCATCCAGGAAAGAGTCAACAAAGTGATGTAATATGATTTTGGATTCTCAAGGGTAAAAGTAAAAGCAAAATCAGATTGTTCTAGACTTTGCTCACACAGAACAAATTTATTGACATTTCTTTTCACAGTGAGGAGATACAGTTGACAGCACTCATCTTTTTCTAATGAGTGTGGCTAAGAGAGGTTACATTTACAAAATCTGCATATCCCTTGGCCAGCTTGGAAATTTCTAGCTTGTGTTTAAAGGGTACATTAAAAGCCTGCTATAGTTCTATGTCAGTATATAATGAAGTGCCCCATAATACTTGGGTCAAATAATAACTTATTCTTCTCTGTTTTCCTTGGATTATGAAGCTATAAGTGGCTTGGTGGAATTTCGGATGAATTTTTCTTGGGGAATGGTCAAGACATTGTCTAGGGTGCAGTCATGGGAAGCTGTCCCTAGAACTGAAAGAGGACTTCTGTTGTGGCTTGCTGGAGCCATTGAGGACTGACGCCACAGTCACACACCTGTGTATTATGCATGGCTGCTTGAGTCTTCTCACAATATGCTGTTTGACAGGCACAGACTACACCCCATGAACTGAGCAAGCATGTAGTGCTGAAGTTTTTTAAAGTCTACTCTCATAACTTAAGCTTAGTTCACCGATTATGTCATAACCTACTCCTCGATCTCAGTTCGTTAAGCCTGGTCTACAGTTACAGCAAGTAAAGAACATATATTTGTGGGTCCAGGATATGGAAAATTCTTTAAGAATCGGTAGACATGTTTTAGAATCAGCACAGTATAGAATATCTTAAAGCAGCCCAAAAGTTTAAAAACCTTTGACCACAGTTAAAACAATTATTCAGTATAAATGTTTTCTTGATTTCTGACCAAAGCAGATCCTATGCAAGGCAATGTCTTCTTAGTTATTGTGGTAGTTTGAATGAGAGTGGCCTCCGTAGGCTCATATATTTGAAAACTTGTCTCCCAGGTGGTGGAAATGTTTGGATAGGATTAGGAGGTGTGGCCTTGTTGAAGGAACTGTGCTACTGCAGGCAGGCTAGCCCTGGTGTCCTGCTCTCTCTCTTTCTCTTTGTCTTGGCAGTGTTTGGATAAAGGGGTGAACTCTCAGCTGCTCTTGCTGCTATGCCTTTGCTCCAACATCATGGACTCTAACCCTCTGAAACTGTAATCCCAAATTAAGCACTTTCTTTTATAAGTTACCTTGGTCATGGTATCCTATCACAGTAATAAAAAAGGAATCAAGGCAGTTATAAAGATAGAATCACTTATTATAAAGTATAGTAGAGTGAATGTTCATTCTTTCACTTAGAAGAAAGGCTATTTTCAAATACAAAAACAAATCTTTTCATCTCTAAATAGTTTCCTCAATGTTTGTTGAGAACATGCCATGCATCAAACTGTGGTATCAAAATATGTCCTTATAAAAAATTAACAGAAGAGAAAGGGAAGACATTCTAGACTATTATGATAAGGGCATCAATCTGGACAAGGCAAGAATTATGTAAGTGCAAGAGCCATATTGGAAAATAGAAAAAATAAAAGGGGGCATGTAGTTTTAACCTAACATCACTAACATGATGCTTTATGTACATTTGAATTGTAATTGTCATCAATTTGACTACAGGACAAGACCAGTCCAGGTACCCTCTCCACTATTGCTTAGGGTCTTAGTTGGGATCATCCTTGTGGATTCCTGGGAGTTTCCCTAATGCCACACTCCCAATTTTCTCATATCTTATCTAAATCTCCTTCCCAGGGGGATCCACGTACGTCTCTCTTAGGGTTCTTCTTGTTACCTAGCTTCTCTGGGGTCATGGACAATGGGCTGGTGATTCTTTGCTTTATGTCTAATACTCACTGCAAACTCTGAAGCTGAACTCTGTTGTTGTAGGATTCCACTCTGTGTGCTTTGATTACCATTAATGAATTTAAAAAAAAAAAAAAAACTTATTTTTTGGACCTCTAGCAAGGCAGAACTTAGGTAGGCAGGAAAAACTGACCTGAAATGCTGGGTGGAAAAAGGTTGGAGTCAGAGAAGCCATGGAGCCACAGCTGGAGATAAACACGCTGAAACTGTGCTGGTAGGCCATGACCTCGTGGTGATTACAAATAAATAGAAATGGGTTAAATAAGATGTAAGAGTTAACCAATAAAAAGCTAGAGCAAATGGGCCAAGTAGTGATTTAAATAATAGAGTTTCTGTGTGATTATTTAAAATCTAAGCTAGCTGGGCGGCTGCGAAGAACAAGCGATTCCTCTCCGCCAACACTCTGTAAGTCAAAGTAAGTCTTCTCTCCCCTAACTTGCTCTTGTCGGGTATTTGATGACAGTGAGAAGAGTAATCAAGATTTCGTTTGAGTTTTCCTTTATGAGTTTTACGTGATAAGATGCTTATTCTTCTTGGACATCTCTATGTTATATTTATCCAGAAAGAGCAGTGTCAAACAGAACTGGGTAGGGAAGGGTAAAATAGATGCACATATACTTTTGTGCAGAAGAGAGATAAAAGAGTGAAGAGCAAACCCAGTATTTGTGGCCTACAGATACCATGCTAATGGCCGTTGTTTCTCATGCTCAGTGCCGAAATGTTCTCTAGCTTTTTTTTTTCCCCTGAGAAGAAACATCAGAAAATAATCACCATGGAAAAGAAAATCTTCACAACTAGCAAAGTATTCAGTTTTCAAGGGCGGGAGCCTCTTTAATGTTTACTGCTAGTTAGTGAAGGGAACATCCGTTTATCAGTTCCTCATATATTATATGACAGTATCTTGGTAGGAAAGAAATTGCTTCATCTTACTTTGATATGAATTTAACTTTATTATCAATTTAAAGTTTCTTTTGAATGTACTTTTTCCTACTTTGCTATGAGAGCCAAAATATTCTCTGCCTGATTATTGCATGGTGAAGCAATTAGTATCGATGCGCAATCCACACTTTTATAATTAATAGTCACTATTTTTATAAAAATCCAGAGTAGAAGTGTTTCCATGTTGAATTTTATTATTTATTTATGTATTTATTTATTTGGATTTTCGAGACAGGGTTTCTCCATAGATTTGGTTCCTGTCCTGGAACTAGCTCTTGTAGACCAGGCTGGCCTTGAACTCACAGAGATACGCCTGCCTCTGCCTCCCCAGTGCTGGGATTAAAGGTGTGCACCACCACTGCCCAGCTTGAATTTTATTCTTGTTTCTAATTGAACAATGCTAATTCAAAAATAATTTCCTATTCTCCTTCTACCTTTGATTTTAATAATTCAAATCTTATGTCTTCATGACCTAAGATCTCTGCACTCTTTAAATGGGACCTAAAATGAGTTCATTATTACAATAAACTTTGAGACAAATAACATCAAGAAAATTCCTCAGAATCCTTTAGAATATTTAGTTTATTGGTTACATTTTTGATTCCCCAAAAGGGAGTTTAATTTATAAAATTAAAATTTATTGATGAAGTAATACCTAATTTACCCTTGGGTATACTTGTTTTCCCATTACTTGATACTCATTAATATTATTTTATTTATGTAACTATGTAAAATAGCATCTTATTGATGGTTGATTGAAATTCAATTTGAATTTTGTCTCATGTGACCTGAACTTGTGACACAAATATTCTCGACCACAAATATTTATGGCCACAGCAGAGTTCAGGTTCTTTACATTATGCTGATTGACTTAAATGGCTTTGAAGGCTGAGGTGTCTCATGATTTACCAGAAACAAGCATAGAGACTTGATGGCAATTCAGGTCAAATACAAAGCTTGAGAAAGAGTTGGGATCTAGGACTGGTTTCAGAAAAAAGAACATGAGAGAGCCAGGAGTTCCTGATATCTGGAAACAGGGAAAAGCTGATGTCATAGTTCAGAGGAAGAGGGAAAAGGGAAAGATGGAGAGGGAAAACAAAGGAAATCACGAATCTGTCCTACTTGTGTTCCTCGGGCCCTCTGTGATTGAGTTCTGCCTGACTCTTCAGTCTTCATTTTCTCAGTCCACTTATTTAAATGCTTCTCTCTTTCAGACACGTGACATATGCATCTAGAAAGGATAATTTAGCAACTCTCAAGTTGACCATAAAAAAACAAAACAAAAAAATCATAAATACCTATCAATGTTTTGGATTTTGTCATTGTTGGTTTTTGTTTTGTTATTTGTGTGTGTGTGTGTATGTGTGTATACACGCACTGAAATTAGATGTGAAATAATCTGGTAGTGTATTTCCCAACCATTTGTTAAATCTTATATGGTATTTTGCTGCAGTAATATTTCTAGGGAAGACATAAATAAATGCCTATTAAATTTATCCTAGGTGTGACCCAAAAACCGATAAGAATATAATACAGGAAGTTAAACTTGGGAAACCATTGAGTTTATTGGGCTTACTTACTTCTAGGGTATGTGTGAGGACTAACAAGTGTGTGAGTATTCCAAAACACCCATCTCATTGGAATGTCACCCCACCATGGAAGATCACTTCTTAGAGGTTGCATCATGGAGTTTCACTTTCAATTAACCTTCCACTTTTCATAGCATATAGCATCTCCCAGAATCACTTGCAGCTGCGGGAAGCAGGGAGCAGCAGCAGTATTCCCAGGTGAGGGCCTCATAAGCCTCTCCTCTGTCTACTGAGCAAAATCAATAGTTCCATTACCAACACTATAAACTAAGCTGTCACTCGAGCTCCATTCTCGCTACCACAGCTACTGGACCAAGCGAATGTCTACTGCAAGGTGGCAGCAAGTTATTTCAAGAGGAAATAATGCCAAAAGTGTGTTTATTTTAAAGATGTTCTGATATCTGCTTTTCCATTTGTCCTGCATTATATGATAAAGCAAATTACTCTTCAAACTATATGGTTTATAAAAGTTTCTGCTGTTTACTCCAAAAAAACAGTGACAGAAGAAAGACAATGATCAGCTGTACCCAGAGTAGTTGGGAATCTACTTCCTCAGTGAACCAAGCAGTGGTTGTTGTTTCATAAGGTTGGAAGGGTTCCTTGAATAAATCTCAGTGTATTCGAAATCACTAGGGCAAGTGAAGATTTTATGAGCAATGTTTAATTAATATAGGTAGATCAGTAGGAAGTTGCATTCCTTTAGTTCATTATGTATTGAGTAACACATACAGGAGCAACTGCTTGCAGAACATTTGCCTGCATTGAATGTATTACTTTACATGGAATTTCAATCAATCTGCAGTGTCTTCTTCATATAAGCATTGGATATAATGGGTTGACAAGGCAGTGTCTGTATTATAGATGACCCTATTGAGAGCGAGAAAGAAGTAAGAGCCCCAAACCACACTGCAAAATTAGTGAAACTGAAGGAATATGGGCAGTTTTAGGGAAAAAATAAATTTATCTAATTTGCAAAAGTATGTACCAGTGCCCTGACTGCCCTATGTTCATATCCTTCTTTACTTTCTTATTTTCTTGTCCATTTGTTTATTACCATTTGTACTTGCTGCTCACTGGCTGTCTTTGGTGTCAATAGTTATAATGGGCTTTCATGAATTCTCCCAGTTGAAGGCTGACAGTCGTTATTAACCAGTAGTGCCTGTTCAGAAGTACTCGGTCATTCCAATTCCCTCCCTCATTATTTTTCTTCCCTGGAGGAAACTGATATGCTTGCCCCTAGCTCTTCGCCTGGGGCATGGAGATAGAGAGATTTATTTAAATCTCCGTTATAATTCCATCTATGATTAATTGTGAAGAGATTTGAGACTCCTATCTCAGGAGTAGCTGGGGTCCCAGGAAGCCACTCACTGGTGGACTGACCATAATTGCACAGCTTCCAGACTTCATTGGTTTGCAAATGTAGTCAGGAATCTGAAAAATCAAAAGCTGTAGAAGCATGAAGTCTGCATAAACTTCAAAAATGAGTGTAGTATATTAGTCATAAAATTATATGAAAATATCATCTTACCTCACTGCCAGAATACTCATGAAATATGCAAAGCGTTTCTGTTCTCATGGATGGAGTGAGAACGGGAAATCACATGTGAACTTGGACTTGTAGACTTGGAATTTCAGGCTGTAACTAAAAATAGAACAGAAACTGAAAGATAAAGCAGCTTGGGAACAATCCATTCCAGATTTTCCAGGAAGAATATTACAGAATCTCTGGACACTAAAGCCTTCCACTCCTAGTGCCCTGGTTTGATTCTCTCTTCCCTATTTCTCTTAAGTCCCACATATGAATCACTTCTTCTTTAGTATAATATATTTATGCTATGCTTTTCTGTGTTTTACTGTTATATTGTATTTCTGTTATTGTTCTTATTCTCCATTATGCTTGTATTTAAAGTAAGTCATAATAAGGAACATTTATTATCCCTTATGGTTCTTCTGTATTGTGTACATGTGTGTATGATGTATGTGCATGTATTCATGCATGTGTGTATGTGAGTATGTGTGTGTGTGTGTGTGTGTGTGTGTGTGTATGTGTGGTTCAGCCATGGCATGAGTGAGAGCAAACTTTATAAATACATTCTCTTATCACATTTCATATTGTTTGGGATCACTGTATTTCTTTATTCCTCTTTACAGAAAAAGATACTACGATGATTTGGGAATATATTTTGTCATTACTTTAATTAGAAACTTTTTTTCTCTCAAGTCATCTATTGTGGCCTCTGTCCTAATCGAAAAACTACATTTGTCAAGATCTCCAGTGACCTCAGACATACACTTATTTCCTAAACATTGTAAGAAATCTTTGACTTCTTAACAGTACCCAAGAAAGCTGTCTGCAGTCACCTTCAGACACATGTAACTGTCCAGTTTCCGCCCAACTTGATCATTCCTTGTCATTTTGTTTGTATTGAACCTACTTCTTAATTATCACCATGTCATATAATAATCACTTTTGAATAGTAGAATATTGTCCTAATTAGAGTTACCATTTCTGTGATAAAACACCATGATCAAAAGCAACTAGTGGAGAAAACAGTTTATTTGGTTTACACTTCCATGTTATTGTTCATTACTTAAAGAAGTCAGGGAAGGAAAAACAGGGCAGGAACCTGGAGGCAAGAACTGATGCAGAGGCTACGGAAGAGTGCTGCACACTGTCTTGCTGTCCATGCATTGCTTAGTCTACTTTTCTTATAGACCCCAGGACGACCAGCCAAAGGATGATATCACCCACCATGGTCTGGGTCCTCCCAAGTTAATCACTAATTAATAAATTACCCTGTAAACTTGCCTATAGCCAGATATTATGAAGACATTTTTTTTCAATAGAGGCTCTCTCCTCTCAGATGACTATAGCTTGTAGAAAGTTCCTGTAAAACTAGCCAACACAGATATTGAATTCACTTATACCAAATTTTTCATTAGAATTGTCTTATTGAAATGAGGTGTAAATACATAGAAGTTCTATACCTGGATTGTCATAACACTCGGGTTATACTATTCCAATTGAATTATACTTGGACAATTGAAGCCCCGGTGATGAGCAGATCCCACACAGCAGAGATAGTCTGATTTTAGCCCACAGGGCCCTCTGTTTAAGATTTCTAATAACACTGTATCTAAAGCCACACTCTGTCTCAATTGCACACTGCTCAACTCTGCATGGATTACTAGAAAGCATTTGCAAATTTCACCCTTCAAACACCACTTTAAACCAGTGTTTCTGTCTTAATTGCATTTCCCAGAGGTTACCAATCTCAGTTTAAGACCTAGGCTGTCACAGTCCTGTAGCCTGCAGTGTTTAATTGCAAAGCACCTTTGATAGATGTCTGTTCTCTGCCTCTGTCGTTAGCTTCTGCTGTCAACTGTCTACTGACTTCAGGGCTCTGCTTTCCTTACTGAATTTCTAGCAAAACCCTAAGAAAACAGTGTCATAGTTTTGCTTAGTGCTCTGAAATGCTTTTCATATTTCCTAGGTGTAAGATGGTAATGCTGATTTGTGGTCCATTCTGTTAGCGTCACCATCCCTTCACTGTATCCTAGCCTTCTCTCTTTCATTTCTTTCCTCCACGATGCCCTCTTATTCTTAGTGCTACCTTTTGCTATTTTAATACTGATACATAGACATTTATTTTTGAGATTGAGGCTTTCTGTACTATAACTTTGACTGACCTTGAACTTGGAATCCTCCCGCCTCAGTTTTACAAATGGTGTGATTACAAGTATGTCCCACTAGGCCTGGCTCACGTGCAGAATCTTATAAATTTACGTGATTATTAACCCAAATATCAAATCCATGAAAAGGTCATTACCTTGAGAAATCCTTCTAACCATCTCCTGTTTCCATCCTGCATGTTCTTTTTCCTTTACAGTATCTTCCCCCACCCTTTTGGTTGCTTGTCTGTCGGTCCTACTTTGATGGCTGTAGAGCAATTACCCTAGCATACTTGATGACTTCAACAGATTAACATCACTGTTTCTGGAGGGCAGGAAACCAGCCTAGGTTTGTGGGTTCTGCTCAGGAGGCCAGTGGAGGGGATCTGCCTCCAAGCTCACTCACACTGTTAGTAACAGAATTCAATTTGTCACGAGTCATGGATATATCTAGAAAAAAAAAAGGGAGTAGAGCAGATAAAGATGTATAGCTCAATAAAAACAGTAAAAAATGATTTTAAAAAATAGTGGTGTGAATGAACATGAGGCTCTTTTTGGGAAATCTCAGCGAAACTGACTTTCTCAAACAACTCCTTTGTGATATCATTGGGAAGACGGAAGTGATCTGAAGATGTTGGGCTTCGCAGCCGGAGTGACATCTCATTTTTGGTATGCTATTTTTGCTAGAAGCATTTTTTTTCCTAGTGCACAGAAAAGAGAACATAACTATAAAGATTTTGGATACAGAGACATCATTGGGGGGATATCTCCAAGGTTGCTTTGCTAGTGTACAGGGCAGTAATGACTATGTCTTCTTCATCCTGAGTAAATTGGGAGCATGGGGACCTTGGGGGAGGGTTGAAGGGGAGGAGAGAGGCAGGGAGGAGAGCATAAAAATGTAGAGTTCAATAAAAAAAAACAGGAAAAAAGAAAAAGTCTTAGATTTTAGAAAAATACTTAGAATGTATCATTGGGATCCAGCCTCGATGAAGATAGATGCCCTTATTGTGAGGCTACAACAGATAACTCTCAATATGGGTTCACTACAATAAAATAGTTCATCCTCAGAACACTGAAGAATGTAAATTCAAAAAATCTTTTATTTCTTTTAACAAAAACTAAGAAGATGTATTTAGATAAAAGTTTTTCTCTTTCTTAAAATGTTATCATGTTTAAAGTTCATTGTGGTTATTCAACGTATAATATTGGCACACACAACTTTGTATTTTCCAGAAAAGTAATTGGTAATAAATAAATAAATTCATTAATTAAAAAAAGTAACTGGTGTGATTGGAGGGAGCTATTTTCTCTGGGTGGGAGTTAGGCATAGACTCATGCCTGGCTAGTCAGAGTATCACAGACCTATGCGGTTAGAAGTGGTGTGTCTCAGAGCCCATGATGTGTAACTGTGACTTTATTTGCAGTGTACAGGGCAGTAATTAAACCTGAGCTCGAAGGTTGCAGGTCATCCTTGGGTTGTCATGAATCAGATATAGGAAGGTACAAAAGGATCACAGAGAGGGAATACTCAATTTGTTACACTCTTTCATTACTTTCATACTCTTTCCTTCATTAGAGTGTACCTCTAAGATCTGCTAATAACTGCTGTCGTCAATTTAAGCCCCTTCACTTTGGACTTCTGCTTTGGTAAGCAACACTTCCCTGTGGTCAGTGTATCAACATGCTCTCTTTATTATCATTCAGCTTCTTGAGCGTCTTTTCCTTGTCAAAGTCTATGAAATCCTGATTCTTCTAATATTCTGGCACATTTTTGGATCATCAGAAAATGTCATAAGCCTGTCATTTCTTTTTGCTTATGTTGTTTACAAAATTCTGACAGGTCTCTTCAAGTCTATTTAAGACTTGTTCTCATAAATATTTACCGTGTTCTCAATATTCCATATGAATAAATATACATGATTAATAATCCATCCTAAAACGTAAAATATTCATTATTTCTTTTTTTATCAGCAATGGAAGTTTTCTGACATTTATTTTCTCCATTTTAGGAAATCAGGCTAATTTTCAGCCAGTCCTGAAGTGTCTAGTGTCAACAATGTACTAAAATCCCAAATCTAGATCAATAAACTCATTCTTTCATGATCTTGGCCAAACTAGCTTCCTCTAGCTTCATAACCCTTATTCATAAAAAACAACAGTGTCAAAACTTTCTTAAGGAATTAAAACTAAATGTAATAATTCAGATCAGTTTGGATTTGGGAAACAAACAAACACATTCAAATCAGAATACCTTGTGAAGTATTTAATAAAAGAACATTTGTTTATTGAGGAGAGAGAAGAAGGTAGGCAAATTAAGAGGGCTTTGGTAGAATTAATCTTACCTAAGCCTAAGCAGTGGGAGGAGATAAATAGGCTCTCAGGTCAGGGAGGGTCAAATAGACACAGATGTTTTTAGATAAAGAGATTAATTAATTTTATAATTGTTTCGTTGATTGATTGTGTACTGCTGCTGAGGGAATGTGATATAGCAACCTGTATTCTTCCCTGATGTTTGCTCTGAGAGCATCCGAATATTTTCCCTCTCATGAATATTCTCTTTCATATCTGGCCCTGCTTTGAATTAGTTCCTACAGTTTTATCTGAAACTTTTTCTCTGATATTTGAGCATTATTAAATTTCATGAAGGTTGTTTTAAAAGCTTGTGGTAGAATTCAGACTCCTGGCAGAATATATTTTTCCTGATAGCAGGGAGTAACATACAAGACAGCATATTATTTCAAAGAAATTCCAGGAAACAAATACGGCTTACTTTTTACTCTTCATATTCCATTTCTGCTATGTGATTTTGGACTTTAAAAGACTCAGTGGCTCACATTTTGAAGTCTTGATCCTAAGTTGGTGGTATGGTTTCATGAAATATTGAGTTGTAGAAAGTGGTCATGGCAAAGAAATAGGCCACAAGGGAACCATCATGATGATGATGATGATGATGATGATGATGATGATGATGATGATGATGATGATAATGATGATGGTGATGATGATGATGATGGTGATGATGATGATGATGATGATAGTGGTGGTGATGATGATGGTGGTGGTGATGGTGATGATGCTGATGATGGTGGTGATGGTGATGATGATGATGATGGTGGTGGTGATGATGATGGTGATGATGATGATGGTGGTGATGGTGATGATGATGGTGGTGATGATGGTGGTGATGGTGATGATGATGATGGTGGTGGTGATGATGATGGTGATGATGATGATGATGACGATCATGGCTAATTTTATATGCACCAATTTTTTGTTTTTACTTTCAAGTGTGTTTCTGTGATGGTGCCAGCTGCTCTGGAACTGAGTTACACATAGTGGTCACCTGCCATGTGGGGGCTGGGAATTGAACCCAGGTCCTCTGGAAAAACAGCTGATGCTCTTAATCCACTGAGCCACCTCTCTAGCTCCAACAAATTTTCATGTAGAATGTAACAGACGTGAATATTAAAGAATATCTTCTACAACTTATCATATTTTGATCACTCAAATAGCATTTCATGAAAATTATTATCTATTAATTTAATTTCTTCTTGACCAGAAATTGTTGCAGAAGTAGTACTTTCCACATTTGTGCAGTTTGGTTGTCATTGCTGTGAGAAGCACCATAAACAAAACCAGTATGGGAAAGAGTTTACTTATGCTTACAATTTTAACCCAGAAAAGTTGTAGTTCATCATAGTGATGAACTCAGGCCGTGGTCTCAAGAAGGAATAGAAACCAAAATTACAGAGAAACTTTGCTTTCTGGCTCACTCACCAGCTCCTACAGCCCATCCCCATATGCCTAGAATTGTTCTGTCCACAGTCAGCTGTGCCATCCCATTGTAGATGGCTTTCTTTTGGGGTCATCGACCACTCCCAAATCAAGACACAGAGACTTTGTGTTAGCTATGAATACTCTTCTTATTTTAGCTTATCTTAGCTCTTATTTTAATGTGTTCCTCTTTATCTATGATTTTAGGGATTTTAACCAACCAACCTTTCTTTCTTTCTTTCTTTCTTTCTTTCTTTCTTTCTTTCTTTCTTTCTTTCTTTCTATTTTACTTTCCTGATGTCTCCATGTCTGTCTGCAGGGCTTCTGGCTCTGGATGTATTCCTCTCTTTCTCTCTCCTTATCTTCTACTTCTATTCCTTTGTTTAGATTTTTTTCCTTCCACTTATTCTTTCTCCCTGCCAGGCTGCCCTACCCTTTTTCCTACTTAGTTAGCTATTGGCTGTTCAGCATTTTATTAGACTATTCAGGTGCCTTAGCATCTTTACATAATTAAACAAATGTAGCACAAACAAAATGTGACACCTCCTTACATTGTTAACAAAGGCAGCAGAAACATGTTCACATAGTTAAAGGAACATTCCGGAGAATAAGCAAACACAACATATCTTTACATGGTTAAAATAGGATTACACATCATACCACACCAATAATTAATCAAGACAATCTCTCGTAAACATGACCACATGCCAACCTGATCCTAATAGAGGCAATGGTAACTCTAGGTTATCTTAAGTTAACAATAAAAATTAACTAGCACAGTGTTACAATTGCCTTGGTTTATTTGAGGATAACTAACAGAAGGAGGATTTTCTGCTGGCTGTACTTTCCCACCTCTAAGTTACACAGTCACACATACACGATGGCAAGAATCAGCTTGATTATATATCAAATGGTCAACAATAGGAAACAATGTCACAGTGACCCCATTTGATGAAAAACTTCAATTTGAAAGATGTTGGATGTAGTTTTCTAGCATAATCTTCCAGAGTGTGGTATGTGGTGGAGTTTTCAGATATGAGTATGAATGTGCTATGTAACTTCACACAGGTACCAACTGAGCTTGATGTTTGTGATTCATCACAGGGACAAAGAGTATGAGACAAGAATGATTCCCACTCTGCCGTCTATTGCTTTATCCTTCATCCTCTTTCCCCAATACATGTTCTATTGTCACTTCTTAAGTTCAATCAAATTATACCAAAGTTTTATGACTGAATAATCAGGCTTAGGTGGGTGCTCTATATAGTATGGAGACTGATTTAAAATAGCCACCCTCTTGTTTTTGAATGAGTGTGTTCATTAAGCAGCAAACAAAAGTAGGAAAATAAATAGCAAGTCAAAGATAGAGAGAAATAGCATGTGTGTGTGTGCGTGTGTGTGTATATAGATACGTATAGACACACATACATATATATGCATATATATAATTGATTTGCAATATTGAGCAGAGATGATAAAGGTAGGTGCTTACAAAAATCCTGCAGAAATTGACCAGAGAAGCACACAGTCATCCAGGAGTTTCTCATCTGAAAGCCCCCCATGGATGAGTGGAACTGAGCAATCTCTGCATGGATGAATTTCTGCCTTCCCATTCACACTGCTGGCATTTTAATACCAGCTAATAATGCCTCCTCAAAATGGTTCACCTTCTAGTTGTCCTCAAACAATGTCTATAATAACCTCAACAGCTTGCTGTTTTCCCTCTTTCATTTACGGAGCCAGTGGGACAGCCTGACCCAGTGCAGGGGCAGTTAGAGGAGACAAAAGATACATTCATTTTTCTAGATTTTGATTGCTTTTTAATAACTTTAAAATTTGTCAGTATTACGTATATTATAATAGAGAAGGTAACAATAACAAGAAAAACCTCAATGAAGTGGCAAAAATGTAAATAAATGAATAAAATATGTACTATGTTTAAGGTGAACAAAAATGGGGCTTTTCTTTTTCACTTTTATTTTTCTATTCTTATGTGTATAAATATCTGTGCACAATTTTTATGCTTGGTGAACTAAAATCTTTTGGAATTGGTTACAGAGCGCTGTGAGCTGCCATATAGATGCTGAGAATAAAATCCAGGTCCTCTAGAGGAGTAGCCAGTGCTCCTAACTGCTCAGCTATCTTCCAGCTTGGATTATGTGCTTTTATTTCCTCTTTATTTTCTTTCTCTTTGCTACCTGTGGTTACCTCAGGCAGTTGCTCTTTCCTGATTTCAACAGCTTGATCCATGGATACTCTTTCAAAGGAAAAGAGGCTGAATGAATCCCACAGTGGCCTGGACTGTCCAAAGACTCCTTGTGTCTTCTCGACACTATCACATTGTTTGAAAACAGAGATGATTCATCTCTATGATAGCTTTTAAAGTTTGAAATATTCTTTAAAATGTATTTTCTTTCTCGATTTCTGCTTCATCCTTTCAAAAATTATGATTTATAATGAGTTCACCTAAGAGAAATATTCCTCTTCAGAACTGCAGGTCTCTGACAAACTTTAGGATACCCAGTTACATACAGCACATGTGCTGTTCCAGCACCCTTAGACACTTATGAAATCCAATTTGTTTTTATTGATTTCTTTGGAGAGGTATCTCCCTCTTAGTTTTTTAAGGAAATGGGTCTCTTTCATTTGAAACTTGCTGTTTTTCACTCCTGTTATAGCCACAGCCCTTGTCGAATAACTCATCCCGTGCGGCATGACACATCTTAGCATCATTAGTTACATAATGATCCACAGTTCTTCACACACATTCTCATAAAGTCTACTGAGCACCTATAATGGCTTCTTTTTAGAGGAGAGTGTAAATTTTTATTATCTAATTTTCATCTTTAATATCTGAAGAGTTGTAAAACAAAAATTTGATGCACTCCACTTCACAACAAAATATTATCTTTGTTCATTGTTTTATAGCATCTGATACATTGAAGGAGAACACATTGGGTGAATGACTGAATCAAATTTACTGAATTCTAGATGCACTGCAGAAACAAAGCCCATTAGTGCTACAAGCATGTTCATGAGTTCACCGTGCTTCAGTGCAAGCTCTCTTGGCATCTTTTTCAATTCTTAGGGACTTCCAAATGAAGACTTGACAGCTCCTCCAGCACATTCTCATGTAGTAGATTCTGCCTTTATGGTGTATGTCTTATGAAAACTCAGTATCTCCAATGTGCATATGCAGGGTTTGGGAAGATCTTCATTCCATGGTGCCTGGCATGTTGTTTTAGAAGTTAGTGTCATGGGTCTAGAAAATCAAGAATTTCACTGATCACTGTCTTTCTATATATGTCCACATTCACTTTTTTTAAAAAAAATATATGTATAAACGACTGCAAGTCACAACTTTTTAGTTTCCTTTTTGGAATCATAGATTAAGAGAATTAGGCATGACCATCTGAAAAAGCTAGACATGTATTTGAATGACAGTATCCTTGATATAATTGATGGTTTGTCTGATAATTAACTAAATGGATTAAAATAAACATTCTCATTTCTACTCCTGAAGATAAGAATATGAGAAAATGAGGTAAAAATTTAAAACAATACATACTTAATACTTAAGAAGTACTCCTTTTCCAAAAACAACATGAGAATGTCTTTCTCTGGAAAGCTCTAGATCAGATATAGGCATGACCTTGACCTCGAGCTGTATCTTATTACTCAACATAGGACAAAATATTGAATAGTTCTGCACACTAGAGAGGGAAATAAGAGGGAGCTAAGTATTTGTGAGAGCTGTAAAGTCAGAGAGGGGAGAGAAGATGGAAACTGCGCTTCAAAACTGTATTCTATACATAGAGTCCAAATTATATATGTTTGCCTTATAAATATAAACTCAAATATTTATATTTAAGCTTCATCAAGATCTATGAAACACATTGGTCACTCTGTAAAACCATAGGCAAGATGTCTTTGTAGAGATATTTCTTAAATCAGAGCACACAGGATTCTATAGCTCTTAGGAAAGGTAAGTAGAACAGATAATCATGATATGATTGGTGTGTGTGTGTGTGTATGTGTGTGTGTGTCTGGGATAGAAGTAGAACAGGAGAATTCAGTCGGGGAGGCTGAGAGGAGAAGGAGTTGAGAGAGAGAATATGGAGACAGCTAAAATCAAGGGGATGTTTAAAGGCTGTATGGAAACCTAATACAGTAGAGAAATCCTGAAATATACATGTGTATATTTCACATATATGATGACTATCTCCAAATAATGGGAGAGACAGAAGTGCAACTGGCCATCATTGTCACACAATGAAGCTTTCAGCACTGGAATTGGGTTACATATAATTAAGTTCTTGGCCAAAGGAGTCTGATGGGAATCCCCAAACAACTCAGGATGCTCCAAAGACAATGTTTGTCTCTACAAACTGGCAGTAAAATCCCATTTCTGAAGGCAATACCTACAAAACTAACTGAACATGAAGAAGTCAAGATGGTGCCTATGACTACATATAGTATTCACCCTTCTGTTTTAGCATCTTCGGTACAGGAAGGTGCTCTGCATGCTACCAAAAGAGAAATGTGAACACCAAGCCAGCCACAACCCTTTGATGTACAATGGTGTCTCTGCAAGCATGCTAGGGCAATTGGTGGCACAAGGTTTGTAGGTATAACCAATCTATAACTGATTTGACTTAAGTCCACTCCATGCATTGGAAGCCATACCCAAAACTGATTGTGTGATTGAGAAACAGAGACTATAGATAACCCAGGAACCTAAGTTAAAACAAAATACTACTTATCTTAGTAAAAATGTAGTGATAAAATGACTCCTAATGATATTCTGCTATACTCAGAGATCAGTTCCTTGTTCAGCTATCGTCAGAGTGGTTTCCTCCTATGGCAGATGGGAGCAAATACAGAGACCCATAGCTAGAAATTATGCAGAGAGAGAGAGAGAGAGAGAGAGAGAGAGAGAGGGAGGGAGGGAGGGAAGAACGGGGGGAGGGAGGGAGAGAGAGAGAGAGAGAGAGAGAGAGAGAGAGAGAGAGAGAGAGAGAACTTGGAACACACAGCTCTAAATGGAATGTCTCCATCAAATCCCTCCCCTCAGAGCTCAGTAAATGGAAGAGGAGGTACAAGGAGTACAAGAACCAGAAGGGACACCAGGAGAGCAAGTTCCTCTAAATCAACTTAGCAAATCTCATGTAGACTCAAGAAGCCTGAAGCAGTATGCACAGACCTGCACAGGCTGCACCAGGTCCTACGCATATATATTATGGCATCCAGCTTAATGGTTTTATTGCAATCCTGAATATGAACAAATGGGTCTCTGATTCTCATGCCCTCCTTTGGGTTCTTTTCTTTCTGTTGTTTTGCCTTGTTCAACTTTAATATGATGGTCTTTGTTTTAAACATAAAGGGAGTGGAACAGGATGGGATCAGGGGTGGGAAGGAACTGTAATCAAGATACATTTTCAATATAAGTAAATAATAAATTAATTTTTTAAAAAAGAGAAATGCAATGGGAACCAAAGTCATGAGTGTGAGCAGTAATGCAGAGAGAGGAAAATGATGAAAATCAAATTGCACAGGTCACACGAGAATGGGTAGGAGAAAAATTATTACTAACAATTCCTGAAGCGGTGGGGAAAAACCAGAACTTAGAGTGCAAGATAAATTGAGATCAACTGGTGTCAGAAACCAGTTAAATCTTCCAATGTGTGAAAATACCACAACGGTAACCAGAGCTTGCAGAACTGGAAAAATACAGTTGATCCTTTTGAAGAAGCAACTCATATAGAGAAAGATGCAAGTGATAAAATTATCATAGAATGTAAAAGATATAAAAACAAGACAGGTCAAAAATGAATTTAAGAATGCTGAAGAATCCGTAGGTTGAAAGATTACAGAGTGGAATAGAATAAAGTAAATGAAAAGAAAGAAAAGAGAAAAGAGAATAACACTGATTTTCTGAAATTGTTTAGAGACAGACATAAATCCCTCAATGACAAGAATTACTTGTAATTCTAAGTAATTTACATGAGAAAGCTTCCTTTGAAATCAAAATACAGATAATATTTTAAGAGCAACCAGAAGAGCTTGCATACTAATAGAAAGTAATTTGGCTGACAGTTAAATTCTTATCAAGCTTCATGAAGGTAAAATATTATTTTCAGTGTTTCAGTGGGGAATAACTGTCATAGAATTATATAGCAAGTAAAATATGCAAAACTAAGCATGGAATGAACACATTATAAGATAAAGACTGAGCCACCCGCACATAGACCTCCTCTGGGAGGAATATCAGTTATGCTTAAAATAATTTGAATCTAAAAAATAGGTTGAGGACTGGAGAGATGGCTCAGTAGTGAAAAACATGAACTACTTTTGCAAAGGACCAAGATTTGGTTCCTAGAACCCACATGGGGAAGCTAACAACTGCTTGTCACACCAGTTCCAGGGGATTTTCTTGCCATCTCAGACGTCACCACCACCCCCACACACATTGCACTCATAAACTCAAGAGACACACTCAAATACATATAATTCAACATAAAGAAATAAAGGCATGGAGAAATGAATGTCTCAGTGGTTAAGAATACTTGATGCTCTTGCAGAGGACCCAAGTTTGGCTCACAGAGCCCAAATGGTGGCTCACAACTGCTAATAATTCTAGTTAGAGGGTATCCAAAGCCTCTTGTGACATCTGTGGGCACCACATGCATGTCCCAAAATATACTGAGATCCACTAGAATCACCCAGTAAGCGCTACTGCAGCATTCAACAGCTCTTCTAGACAACAGCTCCAAAATTCTTTGACTTTTCTCTGATATACCAGCTCCAAAGATCTACAAAGCCCTACAAAACTATGGTCAGGTTCAGATTCCTTTTTTTTTTTTAACTTTTATTTATTCTTTGTGGATTTTACATCATATATTCAAGTCCTACCTGTCTCTTCATCTCCCAGTGTCTTCCTTCCACCTTGCAACCTCCCCACAAAACAAATTCAAATTTAAAAGAAAGATCGAATACCCCCCAAAAAACCAAAACAATCAAAACAAACAAACAAACAAAAACTCGAGAAGAATCTCAAAATAAACAAAACCACAGTTCTCATGCCGCAGTATCCAACAAAGGCGGCATGGTCAGCTTCCCCAGGGCCACTTCAACAAGGCCCTTAGATTTCAACAGCATGGTTCCTTTGACATTTTGTGGTAGCATGGGCCACGGGCATCAACACAGACCCCAACAGCTGCAGGACCACAGACCCAGGCATGGACCTTGGCACCAGCTTGAACTCGATCAAATCTCATCATGGCTCTAGGGCAACCCAGGCCTCACCCCACCTCCCTTAATCTCCCCTATCCCCATTCCTCAGATAAGTATGGACCTAACAGTGGCATGGACCTGGGACAACAATATGGTCTCAGATAGACTTACCATATCCTGGGCAACTCTAAGGCTCTCAGTTATAACAGGAGCCTAGGACATCAACTCAGAACCTGGCTGCTGCAGGACCACAGAACCAGACATGGCCCTGGGCAACAACTCTGACTTGGATAACACCATGGCCTGGGTGATGGCAGGGCACTCAGATTAGTATGACCACAGTGGAAGGACAGCCCTTGGGCACCCACATGGGCATAGGTTGCAGCCAAGAACCCTGGCATCCATGTGGCTTTTGGTGGCAACATGGGCCACAGACATCAATACAGACCCCAGCTGTGGTAGTACCACGGACCCAGAAATAGTCCCAAGCAGAAGCTTCTTGGACATCACCATGGCACCAGATGGCAGTCCAGGCCACTCAGATCAGCATGGCCCTTGCAGCAGTGTGGCCCTTGGGTAGCGACATGGGCATAGGTGGCAGCCCAGACTGCAGCCTTCTGCATCACCCTCTGTGGTGACAGGAGCCTCAGACAACTCAGGCTCTCTTAGCTGCTTCAGGTCCTTGAACCAAGACTTGGCACATGCCTACTGGCCCATGATGCTTTCTCTCTCTCTCTCTCTCTCTCTCTCTCTCTCTCTCTCTCTCTCTCTCTCTCTCTCTTCCACCTCCCCACCCTGTACCGATTCACTGTAAGGTTGCTGCCATCTGGAACCCCTTTCCAGTAAGCGCCTGGTTGACACAGAGCTGTGACTACTGTCCTCTTGTGGGCCCAGGGCTAAAAGCAAATAATTCATATTCTTAATTGCAATATTCAGTGCTGTAGGGACCCTGAATATTTAATTACTGATGGATGGAAAATAGTTACGACCCACTAAGGATCAACAGTAACATTCTATACATTCTGTAAGTATTGATTTTTATATATTTATATATATATATGCTTTATTGAACACTTCTTTATAAATATGTAGAGCTGGTTTTGGAGTTGGACTATGTCTCAGTCCCTCTTCAATTCCAAGCCTGTTGATAAGAGATATCTCAGAGTTTCTGTCTCAGATCAGGAGCCATGAAATGGGACAGAATAAGGATAATTATATACTTGATAAACTTTCTTTGCTTTTCCTCATATCTGTGTCTTTCTTTATATGTCAGTATATGTCCTTGTTGTTA
>NW_026067919.1:3024291-3082402 GCF_014885135.2 Alexandromys fortis
CCAAAGTTGGTTGACTCAACATTGCGAACGAGAATTTGGGTGATTGCCCAGGTAGTCTGTTGTCTCTGTCATTTATGGCACATTTTGGATATCTCTCATTTGTTAAGTAATATTTATTCCCTTCTCAGATCTTTGACGGAGTTGAAGATTACATAATTGTAATTACTCTCTACATTATTTAGACTTCTTGAGATAGAAGGTCTGGTAAAACTTTTGTTCTCAATATTGTTTGTTATGTCTTTTATTTGTTATTATTGTTTATAGTTGTATTTGGTTTAGTTCTGTCTTATTTAGAAAAAAAGGGAAAGATGTAGGGATAAGCCCGCCCATTGGGGGCGGGCTCGCCTCGGGCGAATGTTTACTGATAAATTGGGTGCGCAGAAGCTGTGCTTCCCTTCCTGCTTCTTGTACTTCGCTGGAACCTTGGTTTCATGAGTCTTGTTTTCATTAAAGTTGTGGAAATACCTACACAATTTGTCTACATTAATCTAAGCCAACACTTCACAGTGGCTTTGCTTTTATCTGTGACAGAGCGAGGAAAAGAAGCGACTTAAGGGAGAAGAAGTTTAATTTAGTTCACAGTTCATAAAATCCAGTTTTTCATACAAAGAGAAGATGAAGAGAGAAGGAGGGGGAAATGGAAAAGAGAAAGAAAAGGAGGGGGAGGAAGATGAAGGGAACAGGAGATAAAATTAAGTGAGAAACTGAGTTTTGATTTCTGGTTTATAATTGCAAAAAAAAAAACAAAAACAAAAGAAAATCAAAAACATATTTTTCAATGTGAAAACACATTTCTGAAACAGGATAAAAGTGGTATCTTTTGGTTAACATATAACTTTAGTGTTAATGGACTTCACAGTTGGACAAAGTTCTGAATGTGATATACTGTACAAGTGCTTATGAACATAAAACTTCCAACCATGGTTTTTAAACTATCTTAAACCCAGGTTGAAGTGCTTCTCTGACTAAAACAAGACACCTTGCTCACCAACTTTTGTAGGGTTGGAGGCTCCCTGGTTCCTGTCTATGGATCTCAAGTGATGAACTCTGATTGAGAAGTTCTTGTGTATTTCCACATACTGATAAATGGATCTGTACTTAGAACCACAGTATTTGAAAAAAAAAAAAAAAAAAAAAAAAAAAGCAAAACCGGAGAAGAAGAGTTGGTAGGAAACCTGCTTCCAGCTTGCATCCTTCCTTAAGATACCTGATCTACCTGTGTTGCTGTGGTCCAGAATGACTATACTGTTTGGTTTTACGTAGATCACCAGCAGAATGTCAGGCTCGCATCTTGCTTATGGTTATTAATGTAAAGTGTGTGCCTGTGAAAGCAGTTGTGTCTTGAAGAGGGGACCAAAATGCCTAGTGGTTTTCAGGGCATTGCTATGGCTGCTGTGATAAGTTTAAGGATGCCATTGGGTGTCTGCAACTATGCTATAGACCTACAACTTCTGTAAATTTAATATATTGCAGATTCCTAAATGGTTTTTTCTGTCTATCCAAAACCTTTTTTATGACATTAAAAATATTTAATAACAAAATTATTAAAAATATTAAATAAAATATTTGAAAATAGTCTCAGAAACATTAAATGGTGCTAGGAGTGCAGTCTTTATTCTCTGACTACCCCTTAAATATTAAGTTCTGTCCTTGATTTCCTCTGAATCTGTTCAACTCCTGAGGAGAACTAAACAATGACAGTCAAGGAATAGATGACCCAGTATTGTGTTCACGGAGGGCAATTACACCATGTTAATGACACACATATTTGTAGGTAGATAATTAAAATCTGAGAGCATATGGACACAACTTTCTAGTCTCAGAACAAATGTCAAGCTCTTCAATATTTTGAATATCTTAAATAATTACTGACCCTACATTTATTTTCACTAAACTATCTTAAGGGAAAGCAGCCTGAATACTAAAATGTTTTTCAAACACAATAAACTCAGTGGGATTTTCTCAATAATCCTTGCAATTATGGCTAAAATAAATCAAATTATAAAAAAAATATATATTCATTGAAATCCTTGGAGAAGTTCAAGGATGATTCATTTACAAAACTTACAGAAATCCATGTAATCTTTCTTCAGTGAGTGAATCCTTCCTCCATTATGATCTACTGGAATAGGATGCATAGGAGTCTATTAGTCAGTCCTGGACTGTGAATTCTCTTCCTGTTATCAACAACATCCTCTCCAACTCCCAGTCTCTAGACTGGATAAATGCCATGCTAACCCTAAAGACAGGAAATGAAACAGAGAGCTCTTGTGTTTTAAATGACTCAAGGACTAGTTTAGGAGTGAGGTGGTGTTGGCATCAAATGATTAGTCCTAGAGATGGTATTTTTGCTTTGGTAGTACAGAATAGGACAGAAAGGATTTAGTTAGTGGGTACAAGTTTTATTGTGCCCAAAATGACCTGATTTCCTCAATCTTCTGCATGTTGTCAGAAAGGCTGGTGAACACCTTCTGGTGCCACCCTCCTAACCTCTTGTTCTGTGCCTTGTAACCTTTCTGTTAAACCACCCCTGCTAATTTATAAAATCATACTTTTTATCATCTGAAACCTGACAGTTTTAGAAACCTTTATAGCCCACATTCCTCTTACCAGGTTTTTGGGGGGCAAGTACAGAAGGGGTGTTGTGCGTGCTTCTTTTACATTCTCTCCTTAACATGTTCCTGTTTTGGGGCAACCCACAGAGACAGATGACTTGAGCTTGTAGGAACTCATGGACTCTGGACCAACTGTGTGGGATCTACCTATGTCCTCTGCATGTGTGTGACAGTTGTGTAGCTTGGTTTGTTTGTTGGGCTCCTACCAGTGTGGTCAGGACCTGGTGCTTCAGCTGGGTTTTGGGAACCTATTTCCCATGCTGGGCTGCCTGGCCTAGGTTTAATAGAGGGGGAGGAGCTTGTTCCTGCCTCAACTTGATGTGTCATTCTTTGTTCAAGCCTATGAGAAGCCCGTGCCTTTCTGAATGGAGAAGGAGGATGATTAGATGGGGAGGGAGGTAGATGGGAGACAGAGTGGGTGAGGGACTGTAGACAGTATGCAAAATAAATGCAAAAACTGTTAAAAAAAGTAAAAAGATGTTTTTAATTCCATATTACTTTCTCATTTCTCCTTCATATTTTCATGCCCCACTATCTTGATTTTGCTGGTGACTTCTGTCATTTGGGTATGAGAGTCTCCATCTTTAATGTCAAACAAGAGTAGAAATTCTGTGACTTGGTGTTTCCATTTTTAAAAAAATTCCTGTTGTTTAGATTTTTCACTTTTGTCCAATCAATTTTTATTTATTCTGTGATTTTGTAACATCTTTCTACACTAGAGTTATCATTCATTTGTAATATAAAACTTTTAATTTATCATTTCCCTCATATACACTGATGTATTTAATTGACCGATGTTATAATTTGTGGCGTTTTTATAACTGTTTGGCTTTAAGCATTTTCCCATTTTACTCTTATTACTTGAAGTGTGTGTGACAGTTCCTTCAGAGATGTTTTCAGTTGCATTTTGAGATTGTTTTCCACTTGACTGCTTCTTGAGTAAAATCATGTTCTGGAAGAAACTGAGTCTTCCTCTCCATTGAGTTTTGCCTTGTGTTCCTTGAGTTCTTTCTTACTTCAAATTCAAACCCAAAGAGAAAGTTTTCTTCTACTTTTGTCTGAGTTCAACTCTCAACCATATTTTATAATATAATACTTGGAGATCTGAATTTTATGATTAGTCTCGGCTCTAAAACTCGTCAAAATAAATTGAGAACTTTTGTTAAACTTTATATTTATTTTAAAGCTATTGTCTTAAGGGGCTGTGGAGATGATCCAGTTGGTGTGAAGACCTGAACTGGGATGCACAGCCTGCATGTAAAAGTCTGTGAATGTTGGCACAGACCTGTAATTTCAGCACTGGTAGACTAAGAAGGAGGATTCTCTAGGGCTTGCCAGCTATTTTAGCTAGTAAGTGAGCACCCGATTCAGTGGGAAACCCTGACTCAATGATATGATAGCAAACATTCCTGATAGCTAGGGTTTCTATTGCTATGATGAAATATCAAGACCCAAAAGCAACTGGAGGAGAAATGGGTTTATTTTGCTTACATTTCCACATCTAAGTTCATCATCAAATGAAGTCAAGGGATGAGTTCATGGCAGATGCTGATGCAGAGAGCATGGGGAATGCTGCATACTAGTACTTTTCATGGCTGATTTAACCCTTTATTATACTTTCCAGGATCATCTGCCCAGGGATGGAAACACCCACAGTGGAATGGGCCCTCCTATACCAATCACTAATCAAGAAAATCCACCACAGGCTTGCACGCAGGCCCATCTCGTGGAAAGACACTCTGTTTTCCCAAACTGTAGCTTGTGCCAAGTTATAATGAAATTATCCAGCACAATATTTGAGGGAGATTACTAAGCTTTGCCTTTGGCCTCTACATGCACATGCATGGGTATGAACACCCACAAATACACTGACACATCACATACCCCCAAATACTACATAAAGACTCAACATTCATAAATGACAAAATGCTAGAAAATTTAATGACAATTGTTATTTTAAAATATTTTCACTTAAGAAATAAAACAAAATGAAATAGTAAGTTAAAAGTTGTAGCACAGATAATAAAAGTCCAGAGTCGTATATTGGGGTTCAAGTTGAATATCAGAAAAGCAAAACAGCCAAGCCACTAGAGAAGTCATATCTACCAAGGCGGAGTGCCTGCAGATTCATCCCTGAGCCTCTTTCTCCTCCCATTTTATATTCCCCTTTAGTGCTGGGATTAAAGACATGTGACTACCTAGTACTGGGATTAAAGGTGTGAGCCACAACCATCTGGATCTGTTTCCTTATTGATCTTGCATAGTCCAGGGTAGCCTTGAACTCACAGAGATCCTTCGGTCTCTTCTCCCAAATTCTGGGATTAATGATATGTTATGCCACTGCCTGGCCTCTAGTGGCTTGATTCTATCTTCTGATCTTCAGGCAAGCTTTATTTATTAAAACATAAATAAAATATCACTATAAGAAGGAACTTATTTTATAAATATTTTATTTTTATGTATATGTGTAGTTCAGAGAGAACATATGAAAATAATTTCTTATGCAAGCAAAATTATTAAATTAATCCTTTAACTATGGGTAAAATTGCTTTGACTAGCATTCCTCACCTATAAATTGGCAACTATTGGAAAGAGAGGCCATGTTCTATACCTATGAATCTATAATACATGGCTGACAAGGATGCATAGACCTTCTAGCTGGATATTACCAAGAGTTTTCCAAACTAGGTAATAATTTCCCACTGAGCCAGCAGTAAGTACATTTTATAGCTCTACACCCTGAGGATATACCTCTATACATAACACAGCATTATTTATGCATAGTTATTTATAAGGCTCGAATTTTAGCAACTGCTGAAATAAATATTCAGGGAAGTAGGTTTGAATAAACTAGGGCAGACTTACAAAAGCCCAATATTCAGGTGTGGAAAAGCATGAATAAGATCTCATAAACTCTATGGAACAGAGCTCAGAATATCAGAATTCATTACTGAATAAAATAACAAATGCAAGAGTCATTTTTTCCCGTTTTTGCAAAGAAAGCAAAGGGACATGGACTCAGGCTCTGTGAGGATCACAGTCATGAAGAGGAAAGGATGGAAAAGGGGTAGAAACTCATGGAAGGCACTGCAATTTCTCTGATTGGCTTTTTTACTCTAGCTGGCTCTTTTTAACTACATCATCAATTTACATTTTCAAATAGTTAATCAATGAAGATTTAAAAAGTAAGACCCAAATTATCCCTAAGTCAAATGTCTGACTTTACAACTTACACAGACCCAGGGCCATGATGACAATCTGGGACGGTTTTAAAATCTGGTTGCCTCTTGGTTGCCCACATATCTGCTATTTCCTGTTCAGTTTCTAATAGCATGGTTTGTGTGTATTGTATATGTATAAATGTCTCTGTATTTGCATGTATAAATACATGTGGTCTGCTTGGTTTTCTCCTCTTCTCGGGGGTAAAACTTAAGCAGTACTTAAATTATTCCAAATTGTGTTTATGTTTCCAGAGTTCTTTTGTTTCCTTTGTTTACTGAGACAGTTTTGTTGTGATATTTTGTTTGTGTTCTGACAAAATTTGCCTGGAGATTAGAGGACAGAGCTAGTCACTAGTTAACCCTAAACTGGATGTCTGTACAGGTAGAAGACAGGAAGTGATAGGTGGGGCAGATAGAAGAATTGATAAGGTGGGTTGTAGACAGGAACTCTGCCTTTTCAGTCTGACTATTGGGAGAGGTCAGAAGTGTCTGCTGCTGGTCCTTTGCTTCTTTGATCTTTCAGTATCTACCTCAATATGTGACTCTGTGTTTTTATTGATAAGACTAATTAGGATCATGTTACAGGGTTTGACTATATCACCCAGCTGGCTTCGAACTCATGATGTAAACTGTGAGTCCTCGAACTCATAATAATTCTTTGACTTTGGCCTATCTGTTATTGTAATTACAGGAATTCTCCATTACATCTGAATTTTCCTGTGTTCTTAAAAATATGTCTAGAGATTTAAAAAAAATTATCTAAGTGCTGGTCATTCTATGAAATTTGGGCTAGAGGGTGAGGGCCTTGGCATGTACTTAAACACATGTAAACTGTTCTTCTTTCTCTTCATATTTACTATCAGAACTCAAAGAAGGCCCATTGGGGAGATAATGTCTTAGAATACTTCCTAAGTTTGAAATGTCTGAAAAACCAGTCCTTAGAGACAGAGAGGACCAGCATGCAGTGCCCTCTAATACATGTCTTCTGCTTGTTTTAAAACTCTGAAAACTCACCCCTAATGTCAATTACAGCTAAAACAGGACACGTTTAATCATTTGAAATATCAGTCTTAATGTGCTAAAATCTGTTAGATGGGTGCGCCCCTCAATATGACTAATTTTGTAAGTGGGACCTTTAGGGAACAACTCCCTAAGTCTATAGAGGCAGAGGAGGATATACTTAGGTTAGCATTGCTGGGGCTTGTCTTTCCTGAGAATAGCCTTTTATCAGAAGCTTAACAATTAGGTTTAATGAATGGGCACAAACTGCCACACACTTAGTTCCCAAAGACTTTAAGCTCAGATTAAATAGCTTCCAATTTCTGTTTGTTTAATCAGAATTCTCCTATTTCAAACAAAAAATTAGACCCACTTCTCACCCAAGTGTTCTAATTTTTCCAAAGAATGAAAATTCCCCTCCTCTGTTACAAATTTAAAATGTTATCCCACCCTTACTTAAAATTGTGTGCACTCCCTGTAAGAGCAAGATGGACCAGAGGATATCTCTCTATGTATTTCTCTTTAAAGGGCAGAATTGCTAGATTAGCTATTTGACTGATTATCCCATACTTTACACTGGTATCACTGTCCATGGATTGCAAGAGTGTTGGTTGCCAAGCCACAAACTAACATCTTGGTTTCCTGAAATATTAGGCCAATATTTTTAAGGTTAATAGGATGATCAAATGAATAATATTTCAAATAACTGGGATTGTGTTAATCCAAAAGATTTCTTAAAATATAAAACTTGTAGAAGGAATGTGTAAATAAACAGAAATATGGGATAGGAGAATCAGGGCAGCATGGGGTTGTAAATGAGGAGAGAGACAGGTGTGGGACAAGAAGTCAGTAAAATAAACAAAGAAAAGACTACAATGTTCTTAACAACTTAATGTTACCTGGTTCTAAAATTATTTACAAGTTAATACTTTGCTTTAGACATTGAAAACCTGTCATTCTTGATATCCAAAGCCTCAAGTGGACTGGTGGAGTAATCCACAGAAATTATACTGTGTAGTGTAAGTCTTCCAAGAAGAATGGAAGATTCTGATGCTGGGCCAACTATTGTCCATTTGAGGTGGTTTCCTAGGTTCTTTGAATTTAGCATTTTGGGAAGGCCTTGCTGAGCCTCTCCTGTTCTGTCTGCTGATCCCTAACACTCAGTTCAAGATTGAATTTAGTAATGCCAATGCCTAGTCCTGAGAATCCTATAGACTTCCTGAACTTCAGCCTGTCCCTTGTGGTCCTGCTGTGGTCTTATCAATAAGAACACAAGGTCACCATGCAAAATTTAAATGTCCATAGCAAAGATGTTGTGTTCCAAGACTTTCATTGAAGGACTTCTATGGTTAGTTGACTGAAGAAGGATGCTAAAAAGAAATCTCACACTAGCTCAGAATTGAGTATAATAAATTGTTATTTATTTAGGTGTAGACTTACAGATCACAGTCCTCTACACAAACGGGGAAACAGGAACTAAATCCAGGAGCCAGAATAGAGAGAGAGAGCACAGGCTTTTCATAGGCATTTATAATATAGGAGACTATGCCCAAGTGGGATGGTAACTTAAACGCTAATGACTGAAGGATTTCCTACAGCAGTTGACTTTTATCTCTTGTTACTTCTATCTGAAATGATACTTTATACAGAAAAGTCAAATTGTTTTCCTTAATCCTATTATCTCTAAGAAAACATGGACACATTGTAATACAACATTCATTCATGACAGATATTAGGATGTTTGCTATTTTAATTGTACTTAAATAATTTATTTCTTCATACAAATTTAAGAAGAAAAGTAAGATATGATTAATAACCTTGAATCAATTTTTTTACTAATATTCTTATTTATGAAAGAACTAATTTAACAGCTCTATCACAAGATATGCTGAGTTAAAAGGCTATACACACCGTGTATCTCCATAGATACATGCATTCAGTATTTTTCCAAGAACCTGGGAAACCTGAGCTATAAATATCACTCATAAGACAAAAATAGGTAGGACTAAATGTTTCAAAATTTTTGATTTCCACTGGTATTTTCCTCTCAGGTTGTCTAAACCCAAATTTAAAGAAAGAATAAAATAGCTTGAAGGTGTTCAAACACAATAATTCTAGCACACTCATGTCTCTTCCAAAATTTGCTCTCATACTTTCCCACTTAATTTTCACTTGAGCTTTGTTCTTTCTTTTATATATTGAGTTTTAAATTTGCATTTGATATTAAAAAGCCTCATTGTATTTTCACATATTACGTGCCATCGTACTTTTTCATACTGATTCATATTTTCTGCTTTTGCCTGCTACTCATTAGAAGACCAGTATCCTCATATGAGAGAAAATTAAGTGTTTTTTTTTTTTTATCATCATTGGCCTCTAATTCCATACACCCTCACTCAAACTGCATTCTCCTTCATGTAGTTCTTTTCCTACATTCATGTCATATACATGTTGAGAGAGGGGGGAAAGACAGAGACTGAGACAGACAGAGACACACAGAGAGAAATAGAGAGATAGACAGACAGAAATAGACAGAGATTTAAATTTAAATGCACATATGAGAGAAAACAGGGTATTTGTCTGAGTCGGCTTATTTCATGTAACAGGTGATCTGTAGTTCCATCCTTTTTCCTACAATTGACAAAATTTCAGCCCCATTTGTGGTTGAATTGATTTCTAATGTGTATAGAACTCGCCTTTGAAGAAGGTCTCTTTGCTGGTAAAGAAAGTCTTGAAAAGTACCAATTCCACATGGACCACCATGCTTGGATTAGGTGGTCTAGTATTGGGCAACTTCTGGAGGAGCCAAGCTGAAGGACTTCTTATGATTGCTAAGACTAACAGTCACTCGAAGAAAACTGTTGCTGACCTTTCAATTATTCTAATATTCCAGGAAAAAACACAGATCCTTGTGTGTAGAGTCTTCAGTGTCCATTGGAAACACTTTTTTTTTTCTTGATGGCAACATCGCATGGTGATGAACAAAATTGCTTGATTTTACGTTTCATGGTACCATCCTTTAATAGGGGGTGATGGCATTGTGTGATTCTATTAATTTATAAGTCTTCTATAGTACAAAATCAGTTGAACTATTGATGAATGGCAAATAATTATATCATTTTTTTTTTAATTTTGTAAAGTCAATTAAAGTTCAGAGTCCAGGTCTTTTTGGAAATACTAATTAACTCTCCTTCTGAGAGTTTTCCCTATATGTCAAGTCTTGAGATATCAGATAAATCATTAAGTGATGTGTTCTTCAATAATTCACAAGCATAAGAGATTGTAGTTAGAGGCTGCTTGCTGGTTTCCCGGGTGCCCAAAATAATCACTCAGAAACTATATTAATTACAACACTGCTTGACCTATTAGCTTATGTGTATTTCTAACTAGCTCTCGCTTCTTAAATTAACACATTTCTATTAATCTTTGTATCACCACGTGGCTGTGGCAAACCGGCAAGTTTCCAGGGTGTCTGTCTCCTTCAATGGTGGCTACATGGTGTCTCACTGACTCCGCCTACTTTCTTCACCATCTCTGCTTGGAATTCCTGCCTTACTCTATTCTGCCCTGTGATAGGCCCAAGAAGCTTCTTTATAACCAAACACATGCACAGCATATAGAAGGGAATCCTACATCAAGAAAGTAGAAAATTCATTTTGACTACATTCAGACTGGGAAGCAGACAGTGCAATCAGAAAGCTAAAAAAATTGTTAAAGGAATAGAAATGGCTTGAACATTTCTTATGTGTGATTTGACAGTTTTCATTAAGGATTTTAGAAATTTTCAAATCCCATGGCTCTGTGATTCCACTTCTTCTCATTTATACTAAGAACCTCATCAGTTATGTATATTTTGATTCATACATGAAAAGTTTTATTGCAAATAGGTTACAAGATCTCTGGGAGTAGAAACAGCATAAATATTCAATAAGACAGAAGCAATCAGCTATGATATGGCAAAGCCTGGGACATTTTGCACCAGTTGGAAAATGTGATATTTCAGGCTATGCAACAGTTTGGGAAATTGATCAGAAAAATATAAAAATAGGAGTAGAATTTATAACTGGGAGTTTATTCTCATAGAAATTGGAGTTCTTGGTATATTTTCTTCACTAACTACCCATCCAACCTGGTAAAAATTGGTTATATTACCTCAGCCTTAATGTCATCATCCAGTAATTCTGCAGAGTATTGGGGCTGTGTGAGGATTCAGAGGGGGATTACGGGGAAGAGAGCTCTGTAGAGCTACAGAGCTCAGTACCTTGAATGCTAGCCGGAGTAGAGTCCATTCTGGCTGCCATGCATGATGGTGGAATTTCAGTCTATTTTTCTTTGATTCACAGCAAATGTTTCCTTTGCCTCCTCTGGCTGCTGTCAGTTATCTCTCTTTTTTTTTTCCTTCTGTCTTGTTTGATGTGCACTTGTTTGGGGCTTCGCTGTGGTGAACTTTCATGTTTTGCCTACAGGATAAATAGCAGTTTTCAGACAGCCGTCTCTTCTTTCTATACCACAGATATTTTCTGACCACTCTCCCTGGCCACCACCTCAGTAACATGATGTAGAATGTGTCTTAAGCATTCTTTGTAGCACTTCCTTTTTATAATAAAGGTAAAAACAGCAAACAACCAATTTCAATCACTGCCTGCCAGGCATTATGTATTTATGCACAGGTTACCCCCATTCAACTCTCACAAGCAGCACTTGAGGACTGACCTCCGATACTCTTATTTCTGTGAGCATCCTCAAAACAACAGCTAACTCGCCAGCAGTTATTCCGATGATTGGTGTCAGAGCTGACAACGAAGCCCAAGTTTCTTATTCTTACTCACACTAACCTAAGGAAACTGGACTGTGAAATCCATCTAGGTACACACTGCCATTCAGTGGTGTCACAAGGACTTCTCCCCTTCATACTGCTGTGGGGAAGATGCTCACGAATTGAGCGAATGCATAACTGAAGGCAAGACTTTGTAAACAGCTTTTCTGATAGTTGCTCTAGGGCTGACTTTTTCCTCCTGGGCTCTCCAGACCTGTAGACACTGCTAGGCTCCTCTCCCTTGGCCTGTGCTTGACTTTGTTACCACCAGCAATATTTTCCCAGCCATTTGACTGAAAATTTCTGAATGGTGGAAAACAATTAGTTCCAAATTGCTTTCTGATTTCAGCCTTTTGTTTCATCCCAGAGCCATGCACACACAAATGCCTCATATATTTACTGACAAAATAAATGTGTGTATTGGTCCACATTACACATTGAAAATACACAGCTTTGTCCTGGCTAGTGGCTTCAGATTTCATTGCTGAAAGCGTGATGCTGGTTCTTGTTTTCAGTTTGCTCGATGGAATGGTTTGTTGTAACTATGTTTTCAAATTCCTTAAAAACACTAAGACAGCTCCTGCCAGGGGTACAACTGCATTCTATGGAGAATGCCAGTATTTCAGTGTGTCTTGCAATATTTTAATTACCTTGCTTATGGAACCAAATGCATGAATAACAACACTGAAGAGAAGTCAAGTCTCCTACACCTTAATTACTTTTTGCAAAGGATTACTTACATTTTCATAATTATTCTGGTGTTTTTGTGCAGAGAATTTTACATTTTAAGTGGTAAATTATACCTCCATAAAAGCCAGTGCCAACTAGCAGCTTCAATACAGCATTCTTATTCTTGAGTCCATGTACCAGTGACTCCCCTGTTGGGATGCACGCAGGTTGCTCACAAAGATGAATGTGCAGCTTCAATCTGTTAGATTTGAGTTACTACCTGGAGATTTGTGGTCCTTTAATGTGATGTTCTGTTTTCAAAGGACAACGAAGTCATGCTATTTTTAATAGTTTTAGAAGCTCAGAATTTCTCCATTTCCCACTGGGAGGCAGAGTTTTTTCATCTTGTGGTGTTTCTCTAAAGAAGATGTGAGAGCTCTGAACAAAGAAGTTAAGGAAAACTGTCAATAAGCTTTTTGATTACACTTGGGCATCCTGACAGCTTTGTATATACACTATTTCTGCTGAGAGTGATGATATTTACTCTTTAGGAAAGATGCAATTTGTACAACATGGATTATGTATTAAATACACATTGGCTGTTAATTATTCATTCTAATATGATTTATATTATGAATACATATTAACTTTTAAAATTAACTTAAATAAGAGTGAGCAGAAATGAAAACAAATGTCAGATCTAACTTTATCACCTCCAAACAATGGCCAAGTCCACACAAGTCCTTATGGAGTGGTTGGAGAGGCTGGCAAATCATGTCTTGCTATTACAGGATGTGGGACATTCTATTCTTCCTTTAATTTGCTATTGACCAATCCTTTCTCTGATGTAGTAACAGAGAAAGCAAAGTACTATGCTTGCATCATCACCAGTAGATTCCTCATTTTATAACTGAGACCTCAAGAACAATGGCAATGGGTTTTTGATCCTACTGTACCTATTGGTTTCGTGGGAGCCTAGGCAGTTTCGTGGATGCTAACCTTACTAGACCTGGATGGAGGTGGGTGGTCCTTGGACTTCCCACAGGGCAGGTAACCCTGATTGCTCTTTGGGCTGACGAAGGAGGGGGACTTGATTAGGGGAGGGGGAGGGAAAGGGGAGGCAGCGGTGGGGAAGAGACAGAAATCTTTAATAAATAAATAAATAAATAAATAAATAAATAAATAAATAAATGAAAAATAAATAAAAAAGAGCAGAAAAAATGTGAGCTTAGCGTTTCTGTTTTCAGTGCAGTAAATACATTATGAAAGGTCTTCATAGCAGTTCTTCAGCAAGGAAATTTGACAAGTGAAGTAATAGCAGAATCTTGAATTTGGGGTCAGGGTGCTGTGCACTTCTTGCTGTTAGATCTGCAAATCTACCCTTAACTAAAGCTATCCTGGAGAACAACAGCCAGCAAGACACTGTTGTGGGCTCCTTGTGGGAAAGGCTCCTTGTGAATCTCTGTGTTTCTTCAGGCACACCTGCAAGAGCTCCAGAGAGAACAGAAACAGAAATAAATCCTCACTCAGCAGCTTGACATGTCATCAAGAGAGATGTGGAAAGAACTGGCTCTGTGCCAACAACAGATCGTGGGTTATAAGAAGCTCAATGCTGTGCTACCTGGGTCAAAGTAAAACAGCATTGTGGGACAACAATGACGAGAACACTTATGGTAATTACATCTCCAGAGACTGCATGGTGTGTATATGTTTCACACAAACAAATGACATCCAAGAATTTCCCTGCAGGATGTCTAAGGATCAGAAGAAAATAGTTTTCTGTAATTATGTTTGTGGAAGATATGTGAAACCTTCTTCATTTAGTCAAATATTTGTTCAGAGGCCAAAACCAAATATGCTTTGAAAGAGAGGATGATTATTTGCTATTAATCTTCTCTTACATGTCTAAACTAAGAGATAATCCTTCAGTAATTTGTTTCCAGCTGTTGCACCAGTACTGCGTGTCAGTAAATCTTCACTACACTGGTGTGTAGTCTAGAGCATCGGAAAAACAGATTCAACAATGTCCATCTTGAGCATCTAGAGTCCAGTCCAAATTTGCAATGAAATAAGCATGGTGTGGATAGATAATAGTTTGTAACCCACCCAAATCATGGTTGCACTTTGTTAATACTGTGGACTGCATTTCAACTCTTTAGTCGCATGCTTGAGAAATCACCCCAAAATTTAGTGGCATGTCACAGTTTCTGTGTCTGAAGAGTTCATGTATGACTGTGATTTGGGTTCAGGATTTCTTGTTAGATAATGGTAAAGAAAGGGCTGAGGGCATCTGAAGCCTTCTTGCAGCTGAACAGTCTGCTTCTAAGAAGGCTCAGTCAGTTTCTGAAAAGAGGTCCTTGCCACAGGACCATTTTGGAAGTCTACTGCAGTGACTATACAATATGACTGTTCGGGTAATCTAGAGGGAATGACTAATGGGGAAAAAGGGAAGTGTGTCATCTTGGCATAAACGCAAAATATCATTCATGACCTATGCAGGTCGGTCTGCAAGACCTTGGATCTGAGGACCTTAAAGAAGACTGCAGGCTACAGTCTAATGCTGTAGACAAAGTGACTTCAGTTTCAGTGTACTTTTTTAATGTTTATTCTTTTTTTTAATTTATTAAAGATTTCTGTCTCTTCCCCACCTCAGCCTCCTCTTTCCCTCCCCCTCCCCCAATCAAGTCCCCCTCCCTCGTCAGCCCAAAGAGCAATCAGGGTTCTCTGCCCAGTGGGAAGTCCAAGGACCACCCTCCTCCATCCAGGTCTAGTAAGGTGAGCATCCAAACTGCCTAGGCTCCCACAAAGCCAATACGTGCAGTAGGCTCAAAAACCCATTGCCATTGTTCTTGAGGTCTCAGTAGCCCTCATTGTCCGCTATGTTCAGTGAGACCTGTTTTAACCCAGGCTTTTTCAGACCCAGGCCAACTGGCCTTGGTGAGTTCCCGATAGAACATCCCCATTGTCTCAGTGTGTGGGTGCATCCCTCGCGGTCCTGAGTTCCTTGCTCGTGCTCGCTTATACATGAATGAAACAATGAAAACATTGGTCCAAGAAAGGTTGTTTGAGTTCAGAAAGACATGGAAAGACACATCGGTAAGCGTATACTAAGTATTAATAGAGCAGCCCTTTCCCAGAACTTTCTCAGGACAGACAAATTTAAACCCAATTACCTGGCATATATTAGATGACATCTGGGAAATCACAAAAGAAAGAGAGAAGGCCATACCTAGATTTGGGGTACACTGAGGACAGCACTCAGCCTATCCTTTCATCCGATTGGGTTCTACAGCTGTGTTCCGGCATCCAACAAGAATAAACATGTCTTATAAATTGAACGTAAATGTTTGTTGCAGGAAGCATGAAATTGCTTTCCAGAACAATCCATGGAACGAAATGCACTGGAGAAAAATCTCCCTCAGCCTTTCTTCCTGGATCCTCTCTCATAGTTCCCCAAAGCATTATTCACCATGCATCTTTCCTTTAACCATATTCCAACAAAGTGTTGTAGTTTCTTTACCTTTTGTTGTGATAAAATACCAAAGGAGAGGGTTTATTATGTGTCATCTGCAAAGCAAAGTCCATAGTAGCTTGGATATCAAGGCAGCCACTATGGAAGAGTAAACTTGAAACAGCTAGAAACATTGTATCCATTCTCAAGAAGCAAAGACCAATGTATAACTGCAGCTACTCAACTCTCTGTCTCACTCAAAAGAGTCCAGAATTCTATCCAGAATGACATTTCCCATACTAAGTGGATTTTCCCAACATAATCATCACCGTCAAGGTTGTCTCCCACAATCAGAGCCAAGAGGCCCAATTTCCAGCAATCTCTTGGTGCTTTTTAGCTGACATCTTGCACCAACCATCACACTTAATTTGGCTCACTATGAAGATTGAAAAATTACGTTCCACATTTTGGAAGGATCAGTATTAAATATTCTATGGATAAATATGTTTTTAATCTCTCAACATCAAACTATTTTAATTGGCTATTTTATTTAATTTTTGATAAGCTTAAAGATATAAACAATGCATTTTGATCATATTCACTGCCAACCTCTCCCTCCACTTCCTCAAGCTACGGCCAATACATTCCCACCCCCTTTAATCACATCTTCTCTTTCTGTTTTGAGGGTATTTTTTTTTAGTGGGATTGCATGCTCTCTCTCTCTCTCTCTTCCCCTCTCTCTTGTATGTGTGTAAAACACTAAGCTGTAGACACATTTTTAGTACTATAAGCCTTCATATGTTGACAGCTTGACACATGCTTTCCATTCCTGACACACTCTGCTTTCATTTACCTTCTCTTTATGTTAGGGATTCCTATAAGGATCTCATTCTTTTCTTCCTTCAGCATGTCAAGAGAAGTGAATATATGAAAAGCTTGGATCTTTATCTTGTATAGTTTAAGGGGCTGGTGAAGGCAACCTTCCTGAATCTTTACGTTAGAAAATAAATGACTTACTAATGGGGCTAGAAAATTAATTTTGTCATTTTTACATTAAGACCCAAACTCATGTATCTTGAAAACAGTTAACCCCAACAATTTTCAGGAAAAAGACTCAGCTTCTGAGTCATGGTCTCAGCTTATTTAGCTCAGCCAACTTGTGCGTTCCTAATCTCTACAGTAGAATTGCCCCTATGGATGTTTTAAATGAGTATGATGTTATATGATTGGCTATTGCAAATGTATAGAATTCTATGCGTAAGTGTATAGGGTTTTGTGGTTTTGCATTTTTTGTTTGATAAAATTATTTAGGATGATGAGAAGATACTTATGTGCTGCTCTGTTTTGGCTAATTTTTAGAAAAATGTATGTGTATGTACGACTCTGTGTAAATGTATACCAGGTACATCTGAGTAAGGATGTAGGCCAGAATAATATGTCTGATCACCTGAAACTGGAGTTGAATGTTGTTGTGAACTGCCTTATGTGAGTGCCAGTAACAAAATTTGGGTTCTCTGGCAGCAGTAGTCAGTCTTAATTAACCTCCAAGCCATGACTTCAACCCTATCATTTTTGCTTTTTTTTTAAAAGTGTGAAATGTAGTCCATAATAGTCTATAAACAAATGAGTCAACTCTGGGCTATCATTTCATCAGAATGACCACTAAAAAGGGAAACTAGAGTGTGCTGGATATAGATACAAGCTTGGACTTTATCCACTGGCTAGGCTATTGAGATTGGAGATATTGAACTTTTGTGAACTACATGTGGAGAAAGTAAGCTTTTAGGCTTGAAGTTCCAATTTTAAATATGATGAATATACATTTATATCTAGAGAGATTTCTTTAGTATAAAGTTAGGTAAATATTTTTACATATATGAATTTCATATTGAGCTTATTTTCCTCTCCCTTATCACCTCTACTCTTCCCCCCGGTATTGATCATTTTTGTTTTACTAGACAGGTTAGTTCTACTATTATGACATGCACATGTATGTGAACATATATGTGTGATTTTACTTATCTATATATAATCTACAAACCATACACCAAAGAAAATATTTGATACATGTATTTATGCGATTTTCCTTATTTACTTAATGTTGCTATGTTTGGGTGGTTCCATTTTCATACATATAACTTTGCTCTTCTTAAGGGTTGGAAAATTCCATTATGATGTGTTGTCTTAGCTTTCTACTGCTCTGAAGATACATTTTCATGATATTAACTGTTCTATTTCATGAATGTGGAAGTTCGTTCCCTATTCTATGTCTTCCTGAATATCTTCAGTGCTTTGAAATTCACTTTAGGGGGTTAGATTTATTTATTAAAGCCAGTTGCAAATATCGTGAATACAATGATTTTCCTGATATGTATCCTATGTTTCAGAACATAGGAAGGTTGTTCTCTTTTATTTTATTTTTTAATTTTGTATCTTCCACTTTACTAAAAGTATTGTTAGTTCTAAGAGTTTTCTGGCAGTCCTCTGGGTCTCCTCTTTTTAAAACTTTGGAATAACTTCAGCCGTTCAAGAAATATTTATATTCATAATAAACACCTTATGTTAGCTTCTACATGCTAATTTTACTCCCTAAGGAAACAGTCTAGGTGTTAATTTGCCAATTGCCTGGATGATTAAATTTACAGTGAGTTATACAGAAAATTAACAGAAATGCCTTGCACTCAGGAGCAAGAAGTTGACAAGATATGCGGAAGTTTTTAGTAATGTTTAGTCGAGTCTTGAGGTAAAAACCAAGTCTGATTATAAACATAGACGTGAGATCATAGAAAAACACCTCTCGTCTCCAAGAAAACATATGGTGATCTTAATCATACAGTGCACACACATCCCTACTCTATGTTTATTTGTTGCAACGCATTTCCAGGGATATGGAAAAGATAGAACATGCATCTTGCCATGTATGTTGAAATACTGTCTCTTGCTGAAGACAGTGTCTAGACAATGTTAGTAAAAAGAAGTGAGGCTTGTTTCAGCTAATTCTATTGCAAGGAATATAAACATCCAGCTAAGAAATGAACCACACTCAGAGGACCGAGTATCTAGAACCTATAGAGACTGTAATCAAAAGGGCAATAAAGTCACAAAAGATGTTCCAAAGAAGCTTGAGAAATCTTATCTGGAAACAGTAAAACAAAGAAAACAATAAAAACAAACAAACAAAACAAACAAAAATCCCTAGGACAAAGTTTTTAAAAAAAGAGACCAGGAAGCATGCTGATGTATTATTTATAATATCTAAAGAAGAATCATTATTAGTATCTGTGTCACAGCTTCTTGCCTTTGACAACTCCCATTGGCTCCAAACCTTCAGAGCTGCTTGGAGAATAGCAACTGGGGGTGATAGGTGGCTTATCTTTAGCTGCTGGCATTCTGCTCACTTCTTGGAAGACCTGTCAAGATGGGGAGAAGCTTTAAGGTATCTATGCAAACACGTACCGAACCTCTTGTTACTTCCTTTTACCTGCCAACTTTCTCTCCCCCAGTTCAATCTTAGTATTTTTTGCAAGCACAAAGTCTCTAGTGCCCCCAAAGGGTAGTGATTAGCTAGAAGAGGTGCAGGTGACTAGCCTGAAGCTATTCCAAAGCCACCACCACCCAAAAGCTGACTTAGTTTTTAGGTCTTTTTTTTTTTTTTAATGTATATGTAGCATACAGAAGCAAAAGCACACCAATTGGAAATATACAGGGAAAAGTGGGCACTTGGCACAGGGAGGCAGCTGATTGTAACCCCAATTCAGAGTTGCCTCTGGGGGAAATGGAAGAATGGTGAGGCTTGGCCTGTATCCCCTTGTTGCAGAACCAGGTTTCTCTTCAAAGCAAGCACTGGCTGCTTCTCAGGATTCCAAGTGAATTTTCAAACGTGTGTTTGTTGACTCTCTGTGGATGCTGAGGTGCCTGTAGCCTCAGCACACACACTTCTTGAGCTGTAGTTAGAGAAGATTATGCCTGCCAAAGCAATACTTATTTACCATGAAGGTGTAGTTTCTAGAATCCCAGTACTTTTCACAGAAGTATTGTAGAATCTCATAGAATTATTTGTCAAAGGTAATCATAAATGAAGACGAGCAGGAGGAACTGTGGAAGACTTATTAGATGGGGTGAAGACTCAAAATATGGATTTTACTCCCATTGGCATCCATCTCCACTCAGATAAAGGAGATGTTGCAGTCAGCTGATGTGCACATGATGAAAAACAAGTGGCCCCAAGATTCTAGAAGCAATGGCACAAAATGCCAAAAATTTGCATGGAATATCAGGAGAGAGGGTCTTGGTAGAACTGAAGAAAATTCTCAGTGGTGACCATCGGGGTTTAATCTACTTCATCTATGTTCTTGATATGGCCTTAATAGATGCTCGCCTGCTGATGCAAGTTTGGAAGAATTTTGCCAAGTCAGTAAAAAATTTTGAAAGCTTTTTACCAAAGCCCAGGACTCTTGAACACTATTTAAAATAAGAGATGATATCACAAAACTGGGTTTGAGATTGAAGATTTCAAAAGAGGAGAAAAACATGGGTGTATTTATAAAACTCTGTTCAACAAGTGGAAAATTTTACCTGATACTAGAAACCTAGCCAACTACCCAGAGATGGTGTAGTCATGGATCTAAAAGGAGAGCATAAAACCACTAGTTTAATAAACTAGCATAATCCCTAACTATTTTAACTAGCAAAATCCCTAAATATTTGTTCTTATTACCAAATGAAAGTGTAGCTCTCAAGGAAGCTTTACTGTGTAATAGATGAAGAGCATTACAGAAGGTTACAATTAATCAAAATGCAGAGTTGTGGGCCCAGTCTGAATGGATACACACAAGCTCTCCACACCTAAGTCTCAGAGAACATTGTGGAAGAGGAGACAGAAGGGTTGTTAAAGCCAATAGATCAGGGGGTTTGCTTCAAGGTTGTGTCTCCTAATAATATCAGAAGCTAATACCCATAAATTCTCACCAAATACTTTTGTCAAAACATGAGCTGAGCAAGGAAAACAACAGACATGCTAAAGATGATAGAAAAAAGAGCTCAAGAGACCTCAAGCCTACACCAAGTGTTAGATACAACAAAGAAATGCTGAGACTGAGAGAAATAGTCTCCCCAGGGAAGAGCACACCAATTTACTATCCAATAAAAATTGTTCAGCCCTGAAAACATATATAAAAGTAACATTACACAGACTAAACAGGCTATATTTAAGAATCTCTCTCTCTCTCTCTCTCTCTCTCTCTCTCTCTCTATCTATCTATGAAATAACAATTCATGAAAAAGAGGCTGTAAATTTGAAAATGAGAAAGGAGGTATAAATGGGGTTAAGGAGGTTAGAAGAAGGAAAAAGAAAAATATGTAATTATATTTTAATCTCAAAAAATAATTAAAAAAGAAAAGACTTCATTAAGTTAAAAGATAATTCATAACCATTGAAAGAATATGAGGTTTCATTATATATTCTAGAGAACTTGGTATAGATATTGCACAGACTTGGACTTTATCATTGCTTCACTTATAATCTTTGCTAAACTTTTAAATTTTAATTATTCATGGGTCCATTTTACAAACATATGTTAGGTAAGAATTTTAAGATGGATAGCTACCTATTGTAGTCACAATTCTTTTCTCCTCACATGATTTTCACTGTCTCTGAGTTTCTATTTTTTCATCTTGTGTGTTAGTACTGATATCCTGGTTCTAATATCTACTTGAATTAACTATGCTAGCCACTTATTACAGGGTAACTGATGTGGAAAGTACTTCTGTATATGTGTTGCTTTTATTGGTTAATGAATAAAAAACTGCTTTGAGCCTATGGCAGTGCAGAACAGAGCTAGGTGGGGAAAACTAAACTGAATGCTGGGAGAAAGAAGGCAGAGTCAGAGAAGCCATGTAGCTCCATTGGAGACAGACGCCAGCTGGAACATTACCCGGTAAGTCACAACCATGTGTTGATATACAGATTAATAGGAATGAGTTAAATTGGGATATAAAAGCTGGCCAATAAGAAACTAGAGCTAATAGGCCAAAGAGTGGTTTAATTAATACAGTTTCTGTGTGGTTATTTTGGGGGTGATCAGCCAGGAACAAACAAGCAACTCCTACAGCAGGTTAAGTACAACGGAATGAAATGAAATTAGCTTAAGTGCCCATGTGCTGTATTTATTTGATGACTGAGTGAACACAGCACCACCCACATTTAGGCAGTCTCTAAGGGATGTCACTTTATAACTAACCTCTATCTTTTTGCCTATTTTTTTCTATTCTTTTCTTTCTTTCTGTTAAGGCTCAAACTGCTAAACAAGCATTTAAGGATTTTTCTGATGCTGATATTCAGGGAAAACGCTAGAGGGTTTTCTGTTTTAAAAGATGCTCCTTTTCTCAATCTGTTCTTCCTCCCTTCAATTCTCCCATCCTTCCTCCTTCCCTCCTATCATTTCTTTCCACACCCTTCTCCCTTCCATCTTCCCCTTTCCCTCCCTATCTTCCTCTCCTTGTCTTATTCTTACTCCATCCTTAGCAATCTTTTGTTTGTTTTTGTTTTTCTGAAACATGTTTTCTGTGTGTAGCCCTGACTTTCCTAGGCATTGCTTTCTAGGTCAGGCTGGCTTTGAACTCAGAGCTGCCTCTTCAGTACTGGAATTGAATGTCTACTGACCACTTCCTGGCTCTGCTTTGCAATATTAAAAACAAGCTCTTCCATTGCATGTAAAAATATACTAATTCCATTTTTTTAGTGACTGAGACACAGAAAAAGTTGGAAAATTACGTTTTGCATTTGAAAAATTTCTAAATTTCTTACCTTGATTTTTCAAAATACTAACTGATGGAAATTTGTTCCTTCTTTACTTATGAATATAAATTGGTTTCTGGATCATAAGGATCATTGGATGAACTTGGATTAGAAGAGTTAAATGGAAAAAAATGATAAGTACCTAGTGGATGGTTTATTACATTTTCAGAAAACACTGCATGCAATTACATGCCTGTCCTTGTTTACTTAAAATCCTCAAATAGTTAATCTATTTATATAGATGGCATGGTGTGACTTTGTACATAGAATTTCAGTCCTCTGAGTCTCCCTTTTCTCTTCTCAGAGGGTCCTTTTCTTTGTGTGTCTGCCATGTCCATGTTTTCTCACCCCAATAATTGTTTCCTGTTCTTTAAATTTTTCTTGCCTTTTAATTCTTTAACTGGCCGAGAGAATGCTTCAAAACCCCCAGGACAGTATCAGTACTGTCATCAATTTGACCAATTTCATGTGGCATTTGAAGAAAATTAAACTTCACAACGTTTAAGGTATTTGTTTCTCATTTTATTTAACAGCAGGCATTTTGACAGAAAATATTTAAAGGAAGTCAGTGCAATCAATAACATTAAGTACTCTTAGAATCATTTCAATTGCAATAAGAACAACTTGTGGCATTGAAGGGGAACTTTCCTTAGAACACATTGCTGTGGTGAATTGAGCTTGTTTGTTGCTTTAATTATTACCTTCATTTGTACAGACATAGAAATGAGTCCTGCATACTTCATTTCAATCATCTATAGTGGATTTCCTAGTACATTGATTTCCTAGAATTGACGAAAGTTTCGTGGGAATTCCAACATGAACTGGAGGTCAGAAAACTCAGAGACATAAGTTTGGAAATAGATACAGAAATCCATCCATTCGTGGAAGAGTGGAACACAAGAGAGGGAACCATACTGGAAGAGGAGTATGTGAAAAACCATTGAGACAAACAGGACCACAGCGCCTACTAGAAACAGAGAGAACACTAGTTTATGTAGAAGAGAAGGAGTGCAGTGAAACAAATAAGTTCATCGATTTATTTAATAATTATGCTTTTTCCATGCCAAGCACACGTTGGCATGTCAGAAGTCTGAGGCTGAGGAAGCTGCTGGATTTCCAGATCTCTTCTCTCTCTGGGCCAGACCCTCACTGTGACCTTGGCATGAGGAACAGCTGTGTAGCAAATCCTCCTGAGGGCAGTCTGTCTCTCAAGCTTGAGGCAATGTCTCCCTGTGCCCACCATTTTGCTGAACCCACATTCTTAGCAGGGTGGTGAGAGGTCACAGGACCACGCCTAATGTCTAGAGTCACCTCTGTTACTGGAGTCAGACAAAAACCTCAGGTGATTGTTTACCACACTTTGGTAACATTGGATTGAAATGAACTGTTGATTGTCTGTGTCGGCTCAGCAGGCAGTGAGAGATTAGATTTTACTTTTTCACTCTTTGATGAGAAACATTGTGATATTTTACAACCTTATGAATTATTTTCTCTTGTATTTTAGTCTGACAGATGGAGAAGAAGTCCTGAAGGAGAAATTGCATGTGATTAACTGCGCTCAGTGTTCTCATTTGCTTTCTTGACAATACCCTTTGCCCTGCTGCCGAAAAGACTCTTTTCTATGTGTTAGAAGTGTGCTTGCTCAAATCACTAATTTAAATAGGTTTCTGAGTGAGGAAAACTACAGAGCGCTCAAATTGCTATGTATCAGAGATTTGTTCCGGAGATCACATGTTGTTTGTGTGACGCCGAAGGCAAAGGAATCCACATAACTGAGCTATTGGTTGTGAAATCACTTTAAAAAAAAAAAAAAAAAAAAAAAAACCTTTGTTAGCTGCATGGCATAAAGAAAAGAGCCAGAAGACTATTTTATGATGCAACCCCAGCCAGTGCCATTGTGTAGTGCTACATCATGAAACCGTGAGGCTTTAGAGGAAGAACATTATGGTTTTGATTTTTCTCCTTTTGTGGAATATGTAACACGGTGTCTCACTCACGGTCAGTGCTTTCCTTTCTTGGTTTCTTATAAAGACAAAAACAAGCAAACGAACAACCCTACTTTTGTTTCATTCTGCTAGGAGAGCAAAACTACTGTGAGCCTTCACACTGTTCTGACTGTTAACCTCAGACCATCCCTCCCTGGCATATTTATTGAGATTTTTTACTTCAATTACAAAACTTGCTAAAGTAATTTTGAAAAAATAGGTTATTCAGTCATGATAAAGTTTGGAAATAGAAACTGGTCCTACCCTGAAATTAAGTTACACATGAAAATGTTCACTTTCATCGACCAGGAGCAATTGTTTTGTCTTTATTAGTAATGTAGCTTTAGTCAGAAGCAAATAAGAATGGGAATATCAGCAAAACAGGAGCTCCCATGTATTAATCATATAACCCATTGCCTAAGACTGCATAAATCACTGTAATCTAATTTGAACTCCGGGTGGGTGGTATGGAATCAATGAACAAAGTTCACTGTCTATACCCTAACTGAAAAATAAAAGTTCTGCGCATTGTTTGTGTGAACTGGTATTCATAAAATATAATGCAATCTGCCTAGTTTACTTGTATAGGATTAGAAAATACGGAAGAGATCGGGGTTTTTCAGTTAAATAGAGTGTAGTCTACATATTTCCAGTCCAATGACTTGTTTTACTGTTGTAACATATTATTATGAAAATTTTGTTAAAGGGAGCGTTGGTGTTCACCGTGTGCCGCAGCATACCGCGTCCAGAGGTGATGGGGGAACAGTGTGCTGATGCCATTTAATGCTGACTTCCTCCTGATTCCAGGATCAGTATCTACCAGCATATTAATGAAAAGTGCTGCGTTCACGTAATTTCTTTTTTTAACCAGGGTAGTTTTTGTGGATCTTATAGAGAGAACTTTGGATCTGCATAATGGAGGGTGGAAAGGTTTAAGAAAGAGAACAGGTGGGTGCACTTCATGCCTTATCAGCTCCAAGGCATAAGGGAAAAGCTGATGAGGAAAAATCTAAGAAAGACATCCAAGCATAATGGCACACTGTTTTAGCAAGATACAGTTCATATCATTTAGGGCTCTCGAAGAATTGTGTCCTGCAGGGCCGAGGAGCTGGAAAGAGTAATATCTTCTGTAGATTGAAAGGCACTTCAATAAAATGGTGTAAGCTAATAATAGCTAGACTGACAATGTTGGAAATTAGCATATAGTTTGAAATAATGGAGGGGAAGAAGAAGAAAATCCACTCAGAGAAAAGCATTCTGCATGAGACCTGTGACTGTGTGTGTGTATGTGTCTGTGTGTGTGTATAATGATTATAAGATTGGAGGCTTTCAGATCTATTCTTCAGAGCTGTGATGAGATGTGAGATGCTTGGGTTCTGGCAATCTGTTAAATAAATTATGCATATAAATGAACCCTACCCATCAGACTATTCATGTTAATTCATCTATGATAAACAGGTGCTAAGAATGTATGGCAGGATTTCCCTAAATGGAAAGCTGTACCACTCCCACTAAGCAGCCTTTTCCACCCTCACATTAGCTTGTGACAAGCAGGAAAATTAAGCAGGGAGACTATGGAAGGCGATTGTAGTCTGTCTACCATCTAGGGAGTATCAGAGTCATGACAGCTTCAGAGACAAAATAATGACTTTAATTGATCACTGCACACTTTTTGGCAGGAACATGGGGGCTTATCAATTTTTAAATGAGCCCATTCACATAAAGTTTCAATGGTGTAAGTTTGACTTTTTTTTTTTTTTTTTTTTTTTTTTGGTGAGACAGGGTTTCACTGTAGTTTTAGAGCCTGTCCTGGAACTAGCTCCTGTAGACCAGGCTGGTCTCAACTCACAGAGATCCGCCTGCCTCTGCTTCTCGAGTGCTAGGATTAAAGGCTTTTTTAACTGTAACTAGGTTATGATCAAATGTTTATTGATAAAAATAATTAAAAAGAAAATACAGGAGAGGTGTTGAGGAATGCCACTAGATCTGGATTGCTGTTATTGTCACAGCAACCACCTAAACAACAGTGTATGGACAAGGTCTTTCCCTTCCTAGTGTCTTGCTAAGATCTAAGATGTTTTTCTTTTAGAGCATATAGTGTGCACTTAAGTATAAAATTCAGTTGCTTTAGACATTCATGCTGAAAAATAGATCATGTGTATTTGATCATAAGTGAGACAGACAGATAAAGTTTAGGATTACTTTCTTATTTTGATTTTTATTGCTATAACAAATACCCTTACCAAAGCAACAACTTGGAGGGGGGGTGCATTTATTCCATCTAGTGAGAAAAGTCAGGAGGAACACGGCACAGGAAGTTGGAGGCAGGAAGTGAAGCAGAAATCAATTATGAGGAAAATTCTTACAGGTTTGGTCTCTATGGCTTGCTCAGTTTGTTTTATTATGTATCCCAGCACCCTTGCTGAGGTGGTGTGATACTTTTCTTGGTACCCCAATTCTCCTTCATCAATAATTAATCAGAAAACGCTCTGCAGAGTTTCCTAAAGACAATCCACTTGAAGAATTTTCTTAATTGAGGTTCCTCTTCCCAGAAAGTGCTAATTGTGTCAAGCTGGGAAAAAAAAAAGGATAATTGACTCCTTATCAATTTGAAACACCAATACATTTCTATTAGACCACTACCTATCCTTTTCTGTTTATCTTTAAGGCCACCGATTAATATCTATATCATAATATAAAACATATTCAACACAGTATTTAAAAACTGTAACACATTAACAGTTTAGCCTCTAAAATATACTGTTTCTATAGGAGTCTAAAGTCTCTCTAAAAACTCAGTTTCTTAACTATGGTCTCCTATAAAATAAGTAAGTTACATACTTTCTTACTCCAAGAGGGAAGAACCAGGGCATAGTCTTAATCAAATAGCAACATTTGATAACATAAAAAGTTCAGTTCTTGATAGCTGGGACCCTTTCATGTTCTGCTGGCTCTAAAGAGCCTGGACAGTTCCACTTCTCCAGCTCTGCCCGTCACATGGCCCGTCTGGTGCATTTCACAAGCTCCCCGTAGATTCACTGGACACTGACTGCTGTGATCTCCACAGGACACTTGTCCCACAGCTCCAACATGCTGTGATCTCCACAGGACGTACCTTCACCAATGGCTTCTCGGCCTTTCTTCTAACCTTGCTACATGGTATCAATATCTTCTTTGGTCCTGGGGTTTCCATTACAAGGGAAGCTGCATCTTCACTATAAAGGACTTAGAAACTATATACATTTAAATATTCAATTTCAATATATACTTAAATATTTAATTGAAGTAAACACAGGATATATATTACCTAGGCTAGCTTGTACCTCACCAGTTAGTCAAGAATGACATGGAACATTTGATCCTCCTCTCTCTAGATCTTGAGTGCTAGGATTACAGGCATGAACTACTATGCTTATTTTTTGCTAAATAACTTGTATTACTCAATAGTATATTGCTAGGAGGATTTTGTTACAGGTAGGGATAGAGTATATTATATATGTATCTTAGTGTTTTATTGCTATGAAGAGACACCATCACCACGGCAACTCATAAAGGAATACATTAAATTGGGGCTGACCTACAGTTCAGTGTTAGTCCATTGTTGCCATGGCAGGAAGCATGGTGGCATGCAGGCAGACATGATGCTGGAGAGCCAGCTGAGAGTTCTACATCTGGATTAGTAGGCAGCGGGAAGTTAACGTCACACTAGACTTGGGTTGAACAGTTTAGACCTGAAAGACTCTCCCTAGTGGCACACTTCTTCCAACAAAGCCATAACTACTCCAAGAAGGACACAACTCTTAATAGCACTACTCTCTATAAGCCTATGGGGGTCATTTCCTTTCAAACCGCCACAGTCTACACATTGTATCATTTGATATTGTTCTGAAATTTTTAGTCAAATGACTTAGAAAATCAAGGAAATAGATATAAATAAAGAGGAAAACAATCACCAAAAGCCCTACTGAAAAGATTCAATGAACTCACTGATGGTAACTATGTATTGGAAATCAGTAGTTCTTGTTTCTACATGTTACAAACAGATACAATCACATCACTGGGCACACATCTGATGCCTGATATGGATATATCTTCTCATCACTAGAAGATCTTGTCAGGTTCAAAGAAAACTCAAATTTGCCCAAACTTCAAATGACAGAGGACACAATTTGCTATCTGTGATGTCTGTTAGCATCCTAAACTACGTGCTGGCCTCAGGACTTCCTCAGTATCACAAGTATCTGTTACTCATTTATAGTTCTTGCTAGCTAGCATCCTAGCTCTTCTCATTTCCCTCCTCGAAACTCCTCCAAGTTCACAGACATCCTTCTCTCAAGCTACACACTCTCCTTATAATTCCTTATCAGGAATTCTTACTCTTTCAGTGTGTCTGTCTGTCTGTCTCCATCCCTCTCTTTGCTTTCCCATGCTTCCCTTACCTCTCTTCCTCTCTCCTCTCTGTTCTTCTCCTGTTTCTCTCATGGCCAGGCACAGTCTGGTAGCCATGTTCAGTATATTAATTTCTCTCTTTGCTCTGGACTTTTCCAGATAACTCCAATTATTTTCTCTCTCATAGCTACACACAAAAAAAAAAAACCTTCCCCTTATCCACACCATGGAGGGGTCATGCCATTTTATACGGAATCTACTCTTAACATTCTTCAAAGGCTTGCAGCACTGCAAGAAATATAGACATATTGTCTTTCTGCTACATCAAAGTCAGGGACAAAGGTTAATATCATGGTTGAGGAATACGATGCTATTACACAGATTTTTGTTCATATATGAGGAATCTCAAAATATTCTCCTTGAATTACCAGAGAATTAATTAATTGGGAGGTGTTATAAAACCCAGATTCTTACTTGGTTTGGTGCAACCTACTAAAGTGTTCTGGCCCAGGTATAGGCATTGACAGACACAATTCTAGATCCTGTCCCTATATAGTGACTTCCTGGGAAGCAAGGAGCTTTAAGGCATCAGTGTAGGGCACAGTTCCCTGTACTTTCCAATCAGTTCTGTTCTCTATTCATTGTCTGCGCTCCTATCCCAGAGCATAAGAACCTACAGTGTTTCCTGCTATGTCATGCTCTTCTTCCGTACCAACTAAAAAGGGCAAGGAGCCGTCCCCCAGCAGCAATGTGTTCACTTTTGTTAGTTCCCTGTATTTTGTTAGTTCGCTGTGATGTGTCATAGCCCTGTGTGTTATTGTATTGAGTGTTATCACACTGTGTGTTATTGAGTGTTATTGCACTCTGTGTTATCGTCCCGTGTGTTACTGGGAGAGACTCTTTATTTCCGGTCTAGCTGTTTTGTTTGAGGAAAGAGTTCTTTACAGATATACACAATGCAGTTACTTTTCTGCAGCGGTAAATACCACAATTAAAAGCAACTTAAAGAAGAAAGCCTTTCAAAGAAAAGAGTCCGTGATGGTGGGGAAGGCTTGGCGGGGCATGGCAGCAGGAACGGGAAGCAAGTGGAATGAGACCATACATTCTCAAAACCCTTCCCCCAATGACTTAAGTCATTCAGCAAATTCCACCTCCTAAAATCTGCATAACCTCCCTTAGATGCTACCACCACCTGGGCACCAAGTATTCAAACACGAGTCGATAGGAGATATTTCCCATTCAAACCATCACACTGAGTGACTCTTACAACAAAACTTCTGCTGGCAACAGTAAATGCCTTGGCTTATTTTGTGATAGACATATCTTTAAGGGCCCAGATTCCCAAATCCAAGCAGAGAGCACAGCTAGACACTGGGATAAGTGTCTCTCTGCAGCCCAGCCTATGGCTAGACATTATGTCTCTCTGTAGTACAGCATGTGGAGTATGAAACAGAGTTTTCTTGAGGCTGTTCACAGCTGAGATACTGATTATTGGGCCTTTATTACCATGATGTCATATTTTCAAAAATCTTAGCTTTGTGTCCTTGCTGTATTAGCTAGTAGTATATTGCAGCCATCAGTGAGGACCCAGCAATGAGGATGGAGGTATGCTATTTTCTTTCAAATCATTTGCCAGGCCTAAAGAGCACATGCATCTTGGTAGTAAGCTAATGCAATAATTAAGAATTAAAGGAAAATAATCTTTATTTTCATTAAATACTCCATTGCTTTTTGTACTTTAAAACACTCCTTAGTGAACTCATACATGCTTCTTAGTGCAGGTACACCATTGTAAAAGTCACTAAGACCAGAAAAATGCCACAGAATAAGAAAACTTGAAAACATTTCATTCAGGAATTATTCTGTTTTGAGAAACTTCCTAAGTTCCTATGAGTCTAAAAAATAAAAAATACCAGGAAAGTATCATAGGATGAAACATTTGAGAACTACAATTGTGAGCTAACTGATGCCTATGTAAGTGCAAGAAGCGACGTGTAGATAAATACAGTCCATCTGTTCAGGAACAAACATCTCCCCACTGCAAAACCTGTTAGAAAGAATTCTTTTTCACTTGAAGATGTCAGCGTTATCATGAGTTTTTTTTTTTTTTTAATTTACAATCCTGGCACTCAGGAGATGAAGCTCAAATGATGCTTTCTGGTGGCATTGGTTTATCTTCTGCCTTCTTACCATTCAAAAGGTGATGAGAGCAGCTCTTCTCCATGAGAGAGGCAGATGGATCTCCAGTATGACTTGCTACCTTAAGGTATTCAATTCGCATAAGCCCAGAGTATTGACAAGTTCTGTTTTTTGTTAATAATCTTATGAATATAGCTCAGCAAAGTCTATCAGAAAAGATAAGCAATGGTTCATCAATGGATTCTTTAAAATCACAAATATCTTCATTGTGTCTGTGTGTCTGTATATCCGCATGACTGTTCATGTTTACTTTCTTGATTCCTAATTAGATTTCTCACACTCTAATTACCTCTTATCCAACTACTGCAGTGGCATCTGTGTGCGAGCCTAAATAGATTGCTCCCTTGGGTCCCATATTCATTTTCGTTACATGGGCATTGAAGAACTAAATGGCTGTGCACAGAATTTGCTAAAGTCAAAAGAGAGTGCACAAACACTGTACATCTTGAGTGTTTAGAGACCAGTGCCACACACTTCATTAATGCTATTCTCCTCGAAGTTATGTTATTTGAAAATAGTTACTAACACCCAAAATAATTATGTTGGCTGTCAGTCATTTGCTAAAAGTTATATGTGTAGATGATTTAATTTACAGAAGCTATATAAAGTCAGGAGGCTGTAACTAGGTCATAATGAATGCAGTCATAAAAGATGACTGCTGGAATAATACTGCAAGGAAAAACCAGAATGAATTGTTGCTGCACTGTTAGCCAATTATTTAACTGAGGCCTCCTAAACCACATATCAAGTGACTTTGGGGAGGAGAAAAAGTTGTTTCATGCTTAACTTCTAGTATGCATGTTCTGCTGCTTGAAACATGCACCTCTTCATAGACTGTGGCAAATGTTTATTACACTTCATTAGCCATAGGCAGTTCAATAAGGAGATAATTTGAGAAGACTCCATACCTCAAATTATGTTGCCATGTGTTCAAGTTTGATCGCCATGGTAGATTACAACCCAGTGAACTATATTAAGGTACAAAATAAAGATGACCACCTGTTGTCTTAGGAGGCTTGTTCATTTCCTGGCTGCCCAAACTCCTGAAATGTTGAAATAGGAGCAGCAGGCTGTGTTCCCACCCAGCTCCCACATGGCTAGCTTGTGCCCTGAAATAATTACACGGAAACTGTATTCTTTTAAACACTGCTTGGCCCATTAGTTCTAGCCTCTTATTGGCTAGCTCTTACATATTGATCTAACCCATTTCTAATAATCTGTGTTGCCCACAAGGTGGCTTACCAGGGAAGATCTTAACGTGCGTCTATCTGGAGTGGGAGAACCATGGCGACTCCTGACTCGGCTTCTTTCTCCCAGCATTCTGTTCTGTCTACTCCACCTACCTAATTTTCTGTCCTATCAGAGGCCAAGCAGTTTCTTTATTACTTAACCAATGAAACAACAGATAGAAAGATGACCCTCCTCCATCACTGAAATAATCACACAAAAACTCTATTAATTAAATTAGTGCTTGGCCTATTAGCTCTAGCTTGTGATTGGCTCACTCTTACATATTAATTTAACCCATTTCTATTAATCTGTGTATGGCCACTTGGTAAAATTCTGTCTAGCAACTGTCTCTGGCAGGAATACATGGAGTCTCTTCACTCTGCCTTCTTTCTCCTAGCATTCAGTATAGTTTTTCCCTACTACCTCTGATTTAAGGCAGATTCTTAATTAGCCAATGGCATTCACAGCGTACAGAGGGGAATCCCACCTCAACCACTAGCAGCCTCGATTTTGCTGCTGGTCATGACATTTTCTTTGAGCACAGGAGAGAAAGCATGGAAACCGTCAGCAGATGTTGCTGCAAAGTCAGAGAAATGAACTAGGAGGTCATCAAACTCTGTGGAGTAACTAAATTCCAAGTCAATTGTTGGTGTCTTAAATGCTTTTCCTCTTAGTTTATCTGCATTTGTGAAAAGAGGGGGTATGGTAATGGGTAGCTCATCAGAAATGACCACTCAGACACAGTGTACAGCCAAGAGAAAGTTTTTATTTCGGCCAACTGGGAACATATCCAGGTGTTCAGGGACCTAGGGATAATAGGGTTTTTAAGAGCAGAGACATCTTTCCAGGCATCTTGCTCAGTGGCTGGAGGGTGGTTTGTGGAGTAAGTAGTTTGAAGCCAGCAGTTTTGAACAGAAGCTAAAATAAGTGGTTAGTTAACTGGAAGAGCTTCCACATGATCAGGCAGTTTTTACAAAGGATAAAATAACTTAGCTAGGATCCAGGCAACTTACAAGCACCTGGAAATCCAGCTCTAAGGGATTCCATACCCACTTTTGGCCTTAGAAACCAGCTCTATTCCTGGCACACATACATTCACTCATACACACACGCACAGACATACACAGACACACACTCACACACATTTGGGGAAGATAGGGAGAGAGAGAGAGAGAGAGAGAGAGAGAGAGAGAGAGAGAGAGAGAGAGAGAGAGAGAGAGGTTTTTCAAAAGATAAATACATGGAGGCCCAAGAAGATCTCAATGTTATTTACCAATGGGATCAAGAATTAAGCCCAGAGCCAGACATACCCTTTCTTCTTCATATTTCATCTATTCTGAAATCAGGTGGGTTGTTCAAAATTAACGTAAATATTTTGGTTTCATGTTTGTGTTTACTGCTGCATCCTACTAATAAAAGCTTTGGTTACATTTGTGATTTGATCTGTGGGATCTTAGACCTGAAATAGTGGTTTGCTAGCGAATGAAACAAACTCCCACTGTCTTTGTACAAGAGAAGAGTCTTCTCGTGAACCATTGAGGGTCAGCTGTGGTTTTGATGTGGTTGCTCTTTGACAACTTCTGATGTCTAGGGCTGGTAGGGAAATCATACTGTCTTGTTTTGACTTTTCCTATGTTAACAAATGTTTGACATTCTATTCTTATTTTTTACCTAATATTTTTATTAATTATTTAGGAATTTCACATCATAAACCTTGATTATACTTACTGTCTAGTCCTCCTAGGTTTGCCCCTTACCCATGTGATAGACAACCCCTCATAAAAAGAAAGAAAAAAAAAAGATAAGACCAATTTGTGCTGCCCATATACTCCATGTACTCACTTGAGCATGATCAAGCTCCTGGTGCCCAACCCCTTAAAAGGAGCTTCTTCCCCACCAGCACCCCACTAAAAGCCATCAATTGTTGAGCGCTTCACCACAGCATACCTGACACAACTTGTAAGAGTTCTCTTCAGTGTCATTCTGTCTAGGCTGTTACTCTTTTGGGGAGTAAGGTGGACTGGGAGGGTAAAGATTGTCACAGAAGATGTAGATGTCCCTTTTTCTCAACTGTGAGTCTGCAATCATCATTACCATGGCAAAAGTAGCTTTCTTTCCCTTTACGTGAAAAGAAGGAACATGGATCACAGGCTTACACATGGACATTGGGAAAACAAGAGACGACAGTCATCAAACTTAGAATTCCTGCAAAACTCAGGGTGGCTACCTGCTCTGGTTGACTCCCAAACAGCATGGCCTGCTCTTGGTTAAAACTGATCCCATTTTTCAGGTGGAAACAAAACAGAGGTTATGATGAAGATGGCTTCACACCACACACATACATACATGCATACACGTACGCACAACGTGCGCGTGCGCACACACACATACACTCACCTATATGCTAGCTATGACAGCTTTTAAACAATATTAAAAACCAAAGAATCTTATTTGCATCATTTTATCCAAAAGTTGCAATCCCCTATGAATTGTTAGAACTCATTACCAGACAATTTCAAGAGATTCTTGAGCAGATAGGATGATATGAATTACAACACAATGGATCATAAGTGTACCAAAAACCTAAATAATAAAACAAATGGCAATTACAAAAGGAGAAAGAGATTAGTTTTTGACATTAAGTAAAGATGAGAAACACTAATGCCATGACAGTGTGAATAACTAGGACTTTTCAATAGTTCCCTATCAGTGGGGGAAACCTTCCCAGAGGGAAATTCTTCAATATAATTGACTCAATTCTGCGATCATTAGACTTAAAAAAAAATCAATGTTAGTTTATCCTGAAAGCCCATAAAAATTTCTAGATGTGAGAGATACCTTTTTTTATCTTATAGCAAATGAAATTAGTTTTCAATGTAGTATATGGTTAGTTTTAATTTCTCTCCCTTCCCCCATTCTTCATCTTTTTTGACAGTGAGCAGTAAAACTGAGCAAAGAATGACAGGAAGTAAAATAGGAACACATCTGATAGAACTGGTAAACAAAGCAATACAGAAATAAAATATCAGAGTTATAGTAAAGTTAATCAGGAGAGATTAGAATGACAAATAAATTTGCATACATAGGAGTATATATTCTAATTTCATACAGAGCTATCTAAGTTTTGTTCTTTAATATATAAACAATATACAAATATATAATATTAAAATTTTCAATAGGGCTATTGTCACTATGAACATATGGCTTGTCTCTAACCCTTGGTGAAGACTGAATATTTCATTAAAAATATAAACTTCTAAAAGTGTTTTGAATTTGGGGAGAGACAGGAAATCAATATTTATACAGAAATTCAAAGAGTTGTCAAAAAAAAAAAAAAGAAAAAATCACTGTCTCTTAAAAGAGTGTTTGGTTTCAAATACTTGTACAAAAACATTTTATCTATTTTTCATCTTTTTTAGAAGTTCAGGATTGAAAGTGTTGTTGTTTTCTTAAATTTACTTAAAAGGATTTGTTAAAACAAAAACTTATATAAGACTTTCGATATAACTAAGATGAGAAATTAAACTAATTATAAATCATGGGCAGTATGAACTCTTAGTTATTATGAAGCTCTCATCATTATAAAAGTTTGATATTAACATAGGAAATATGGACATTAATTAATGAAGTATAAATGGAAAGTAGAAAATCAGACCCAAATTTATGTAAAAATAAGTATAAAATCAGCAATTTTAGTCAGATGGTGAAGTGTTTCATTCCAAATGTACCAGAACAGCCAGTTAATTTTATTGACAGTAAAACCCATGTTTCCTTATCTTCTTGAGAGATTTCTAAGATGTCACAGGGACCGGACACTTGGATTCTCCTGTAGTCATGGGTGAGTGACTCACCTTGTGTGTTGTTTTTCTTTTGTACAATGTAAACCCTGACTAGATGGTGATGTAGGAGGGTCATCTGTTTATGTGTTACTTTCATTGGTTAATAAAGAAACTGCCTTGGCCCTTTGATAGGACAGAAAATTGGGTAGGCTGAGTAAACAGAACAGAATGCTGGGAAGAAGGGAAGTTAGGCAGATGCCATAGCTCTCCTCTCTGAGTTGGATGCAGGTTAAGATCTTTCCCAGTAATCCAGCACCTTATGGTGCTACACACATTAATAGAAATGGGTTAAAGCAAGATGTGAGAATTAGCCAATAAGAGGCTAGAACTAATGGGGCAAGCAGTGTTTAAAAGAATACAGTTTGTGTGTTGTTATTTCCGGGGCTAAGCTAGCCATGCGGGAGCTGGGCCACAGCCCACTGCTCCTTCTACAAGATAGTTTTATGAGTCTATTTAAAACATATTCAAAAGGCATTTAACTCCTCACTGTCCCACTTGGTTCATTTAAAGAAAGGATATAAATAGTTAAATTAAAAGAGAATTATGAAGAAAATCAAAAAACCAATGTTTCCTCTAAAGAAGAGATCCTAATTTTGTGGTTCACTGGTGTATGACCATGGAGAAATACATAAATATATTTGATGCATTGATCCATAACCTGCACATGGGTCAACTAAATCAGCTAATTTTCCATGTGATGAATATATATTCTGCACTAGATAAAATTAAGAGATGATTGCTAGGTTCAGCTTTAATATCTATTACTATGAATTAATTTCTTAATCTTCTAAAATTGAGCCTCATAATCAAAAACATGAAACTTATCCTCCTAAATACATATGTTTAAAGAAGAAGTGAAGTGTCTTTTACCATGTTTCTTTAATGAACACTACGTCTTCAACAGAGCATCTCATGGCATAGATTTCAATGTCTTTTCTTCAAAGATGCTTTCATAAAATTGAGTAATACGAAGAAAAATTTAACATGGGAGCGTTTGTTTAAAGTATGTGATGGAGGTGCCCCAGAAATTAGACACAGGGTCATTAGCAAACACACGTTTCTGTATGAGCATAGAATATGCTTCTGAAGATTAGTTTTTCTATCATCTAATATCCCAAAGGCAGTAAAGTCAACATTTGTTCAGTCTATGTTATCATCTTAAACATGAATAAAATAATTTAGACTTATGTAACCCTCCAATCCAATACTGTCATTGCTGTTTTATAAAAGTGTCTTTTGAATTGTTTTAATGTGTTGATTAAATTTACATAGCTGTTAAGTAAAAGAAAAATAGTCCTAATATCTTTTCTTTTCCCTAGAAATTATACAGTCAAATTGACTCTCACCACAAATATGTCTTTTACCTGTTTAAGATAGATGGCAACACTTCTGAGTTCCATAAAATTTAAAAAAATATAAAGGTCTTTATAACCTTCATAAAGACACATACCCTGCCTGCAAGACAGAAATATCTCTGTCTCTGTCTCTCTCTTCCCCTTCCTCCCTCTACCCATCCTAGAGAATAAAGAAAAATACACTTACATGATAGGATTTAATTTTCCAAAAATATTGTAATTCCTAAAGAATTCTTACAATACAATTAGAAAAACTATTAAAATCCCAGAAGAAACTTAATCAAGTGATAAGATGATAAATTATAAAGCAAATAGCTAATAAATATATTAAATACTATTATTAACTAAATAGCTAATAAGTATATTAAATACTATGATAAATTAAATAGCTAATAAGTATATTAAATTCTATGATTAAATATATGTATTTGAATTCATGAATTGATAAATATATACATTCATTATTAGACAAATATTAATTTTGTGCTGATTAGTTGTCAACTTGACACAAGCTACGTTCATTTGGTAAGAAGGAACATTAAGAAAACACTTCGAAGTCAGGCCCCACCGCTAACGACCTCAGCTACCATTTGGCCTTTCATTTTATTTATTTATTTATTTATTTATTTATTTATTTATTTATTTATTTATTAAAGATTTCTGTCTCTTCCCAACCACCGCCTCCCCTTTCCCTCCCCCTCCCCCAGTCAAGTCCCCCTCCCTCGTCAGCCAAAAGAGCAATCAGGATTCCCTGCCCTGTGGGAAGTCCAAGGACCACCCACCTCCATCCAGGTCTAGTAAGGTGAGCATCCAAACTGCCTAGGCTCCCACAAATCCAATAGGTGCAGTAGAATCAAAAACCCATTGCCATTGTTCTTGGGGCCTCAGTAGTCCTCATTGTCCGCTATGTTCAGCGAGACTGGTTTTAACCCAGGCTTTTTCAGACCCAGGCCAGCTGGCCTTGGTGAGTTCCCATTTGGGCTTTGCGATCCAGAGTTTGGGAAAGTTGGTCCACTCCAACATCTAGCCCATCTATGACTGGAGAACATGAAGTAGGCAATTCTGCAGAACCAGAGCTTCAGGATTACCATGACTCTGGGAAGAGTAGGATATCCGAGATGAGTCTCAGCAATGGTTAAGTATTTTTGGTGCTTCAGAAACATCTTGAACCAGCCTGACAACTCATTACAAAGAATATTTGTATGCAAAGTAGTTTAGGCGATATGTGTGTATGTGTGTGTATAGTTTACACACACACCCCAGACACTGCAGTTTCCAATGTCACTATGACTAACAAATATTCAATGGAGAGGAGAGAAAGATGGAGGAATGAAGTGGTGAGTGAGCAGTTGAGGGAGGTGGAACTAGAGACATAACTGTAGTTTAAGGTCTGAGAGAAGCCTGAGGTGGATGGGGGACCATGCCACTGCAGAGTAGAATCAACAGGCTACAGCTTGCTCTCTGACTCAGCTCCTGAACATGATGCCCAGCTGAATGATTGCCCTGGTTTTGAACAATGAAAGGATGTCCAAGACAAAGAACAAAAAACAGTTTGCTTTGATATGTACGGCTTCCTGAATCCAAGGTAATGAATGATCTTACTATGGGCTACTACTGAGGGCTATGATGGTGGCCCATTCAAAAGCAGAGGACCGCATTGATGTCTGTGGTCTGTACTGCCATTAGAGATCATGCTGAGATCCATTGCTTGTATTGAAGCTGGAGACCATGTAGATGCTGTGTTGTCTCCAGAAAATGTATGGAAGTCCATGATCCATGTTCCTGGTAATTGTAAAGGAAAAAAAAGTCAGCTTTGAATTGGTATTGATGACTTCAGACATAGCTGAGAGATAGAAATATAGATGGCTTCTAAACTACACCTATCTGCAACTCAGCCCCTCCACAAAGTGGCAACCTACCTGGAAAGTCATCAAAGATAACTCTTAAAAATTGTGATAAGGATGCTGAGGTGTAGCTTTCCAGAACTAAAGACTTCTGATGGGAGTGCAATTGGTCATGGACTCAGTTTTATTAAGGAGCTAGCCATCAGGAATTTAGCCATGCTCCAGTGACTAAATGGGCACCAAAAATTGGACATTTTCTTTTTTTTTTTTTTTTTTTTTTGGTGTGGAGGAGGGGTTCCGAAGGTTGGGGTTTGAACCTGGGAGGACTAGGAAGTGAGTTTGAATGGAGTTCCTGATGTGAAATTCACAAATAATCAAAAAGTATGAAAAGATAAATAGAATAATTAAAAATACCTTTATCATATTGACCTATAGCTAAGACTGCAATTTGTTATCTTAATTAATGATTGATTTGCAAATATCCAGTACCTATAATGAGTACTGCCCATTGTATGTAGTACAGCCCCTGGACAGGTGATACAACTAAACAACAAACAAACAAACAAACTAAGCAAACCACTAGGAGCAAGCCAATAAGCAGCATTCATCCTTGGTCTTTGCTTTAATTCCTGTCCCCAGGTGGCAGGCTTGGCTTCCCTCCCTTACTCATGATGCTGTATAATGCAATAAAACCATCTCATTCCAAGTTGCCTTTGGTCATAGTGTTTGTCGCAGCAATAGGAAGCAAACTAAGACAAACATGCTATATATTTTCTACATGTCCATCTTATAAATTGAACATGTGAATGTTAAAATTAGTTGCATTTAATTGTTTGCTGTTTACTATGTAAATGTGACATTCTTATTTCTATTATGTAGGTCATAAACTCTTAATCACAGAAGTACATTCTATATATCTATATTTCCATAATTCAAGTGATCAATAGATTTCTTCATTTATTTCAGAAGAGTTGAATGTGTTCAGAAAATATGACAAGATAGTTATCAAATTTTGACTTCTTAACAATTTAAACAATTTGAAAGATCACTTGGAAAACAGTCTTCTTAAGTTACCCCAGAGTAATTAAATCTGTATCTTCTGCTCAATGACTGAAGTTAAGATACTGCATATTTCTAAGGGGTTCTGTAAGATTCAGTTGTTCTGCCAGCCTCCAGCAGACCTATTTTGGAAAAGAACACTGTATGGAACTGCAGATTCATGGTAGTTGGACACATTGGGGTTGATGGAATTTGGGGTTGCTTGAATTAACTCTATGTGACAAGCCTTCCCCCGTAAAGCCCCAGCTGACAGGGTCACTCTGTCTGGGGTGGGAAGCCAGGCTCAAGTCCCTCAGACTTTCACATTGTTTCTGATATATTTGTGCTTGAACAAAGCTGAATCATCCCCTCTGAAAGCTTGGCTGCCCAAAGGGTGTAAAAGCCAATTGTCAGGGCTTTATTCAGGTTTGGTAGTTCCCAGGGTGATCTTAACAGCCTGTGGTAAAAGAAGAAGGCAGGCAGAAGGCTGCAGAGGCTCCCTTCTGTTCATTTCTGTAATAGTGTTCTTGCCACAGGAGACTTAAAGATTTGAACAGCTCTCTTTCTATTCATTTGCAGCAAGTGCAATGCTATTGATGTGAGCATCAAAAATAAGAGTCAACTATATTTATAAGAACTTTTAATCCATTTTTTAAAAAGGCATTCTTTAACTTAACTAAAAATATAAATAGTAAATATATTTTACAATTTCTGCATCACAGACTTCATGTCTAGATTCATTCTGTTTATTGAATGCAAAGCCACGGTTCAGCAAGTTTTCGTATGAAAATGTTAAATTTATTGTTATTGGACAGACAAAACAAGTTGATTGAGTTTTCACCACAATCACGGGTCTTCTCATGGAATGCAACAATATTTAATGACTTCTTTGTAGTTCTGTATGCAGCAAAATGGCTCCACATCTTCAGGCTTAATTTGGTTGTTTTTATTAAATTGTCAGAACTGAATTGCTCTTCCTTGCACAACTTCTTTGCTAGGATAAGCACTCCTATTTAGGAAGACTTCTAATTATTGTGGAGAAAAATATACAGGTTTAGTTTTTATATTGCACACTATAACTAAAGAGTGGATGAATTTATAGATTATATGTGTGTCTGACAGGAATACTTTTCCTCTGAAATCAAGTATAGCTTATTTTTGACTACATATGCTTAATTTCTTATTTAGAATTAATCCATATTTTATTAAGACTTTGTGACTTAAAGAATTGATAAAATATACTGAACATATTTAAGTCAGTAGGGTATATCTTTTGTTTTTATGGAGTTATCATACAGTCATTAATACTATAAGGATCAATATTTGATAAATTGGAGAGTAGAAAAGGGACTAGAGAAACAGGAGAGTCAGATAGAAAACAATTACTTTTTCCTTTATAGTTGTTTTCCTCCTGTAAATTACACAGTTCCAAAGGGTGAAATCTTTGGGTGAGATCAATATTTCAATCAATGCTTTCAGCAATAAAATAAATTAATTCAGCCAAAAGTTCATAGTCTTGATGACTTTTTCAAGGCAATGTTTGTTATTAGGAGTATAAGTTCATATGTGAACTACTGGTGCCTTTATTTATCCTTCAGTCATGACAGAACTATTCCAACAGTGACCTACAAAGTAAATAGTTTCTTAAAATAATTCTGATGAACTTGGCCTTTGGCTTGTGATACCATTGTCTAGTCTCAGAAAAGTGGCAGAGAAGCAAATGTTACATCCCTGTGATTAGGGCCATCTTCAATAATAGCTTTATTAACGTAAAGAGAGATGTGGTCGTTCCTCATAGCTTTACGTTTTTTTTTTTCCCCTCTCTGGCAGTCTGTGATAGTGCTTGGCATTTTGAAATATCAAAGCAGAGGATGGCGGTTGTTGCAACTGTCAGACTTACCAGGGTTCCTTATTATAGGCATGGTGTTACCACAGGCCATATTTCTGTCAACTTCACTACATCACAGATGCCCCAATTGCCCAGATAGGCATGGAAGCTTTGAGCCTTGTCTGTCAGAGACACGATAAATCAAAGATCAAATTATCTGGCTGCAGTCTGAGGAGCTTTGCTTTCCTTGTGTCTTCGCTAGCAGATGTTCTTACCCCAAGTTTGCAAGTCTCTAGACAGAGTTGTAGGGCTGAAGTCTGCTTTCCGTGTTGTCTTTGCATTTGAATTTGCCTGACAGAAGGTGTCTTAATAAAGACTAGAATGTAAATCATAAAAAGCTCCTCACTTGGACACAGTGCTAGGAAGGAAGAACAAGCATCGATGTTTTGCTCATTTTCCTTGCTGCTGTGTGGATGCCTAGGAGATATGATTTCCATAAAAATGTAAATGCAAGTGTTTTATAAATTAGGAAAAAATGGTAAGAAGTACTGATAACTCATTGCTATGATGAATATAGTACACCATGATTTCCATGTATTTAAATAGCTATGATGTGTGGGGCAGTTGGAGAATGGCAGAAAGAGAGTGAGCGGGAAAACAAGAGAGCAACAGAGAGAGAGGGTGACTCAGAAAACAGTATTTCTCGAATCCAAAGAGAAAAATTATATGTTACTCAACAGTTTATGTCACTTTGCAAGAGTAGCTGACACTACAAACAATCCTTTACAGTTTTCAACCATTTGGATTCAAACTTTGCCTCCCTCAGGTCAACAACAAAGGAAAGTGGGCTATAAGATACAATAGAAATTAAGGAATTGTGTCATTGACCATAGAAAAGAATGTGACCAAGATCAAACCTGACTTTATTTGGTTGACATTTCTTACTTCCTTTATTTAGGAAGTTGTATTTCAACCAACATTTCAGTGCCCTTAATACAATTTTAAATGCTACCTCACTTTCAAGTAGAGAATATTTTTATTACAGTATACTTCTCATGTCAAAATAATAAAACTTCCAAAACTACTGGAAAATATTGGCCAAACTAAACATTATGTAAGTAATATGGACTATACCCTACAGTGTAGGAAAGTCAGGAAGCTTCTCTTTTACTACCAACAGTAGTCCATTCATTCTGTTGAATCCCTTTCTTTTTTCTAAAATAGGACAGAGATTTAAAGGTAACTAATCACAGTATACCATTGGGTTAAATCACAGTTCTAAAGATAACTAGGATTGTTTTTAATTGATCTGACTAGTTCTTTATTTCAAACACTTTAGCTTATAATGTTATTGTTCTTTTAGACTTCGATAAGACAGTACTTGCCAACCATGTGTGTAGATTCTTCATGATGTAACTGTGTTTGAAGGAGGTGCTTATGATGTACATAATACTTTTTCATAACTCACAGCTATTTCTGAGTTATTGTTCTGTTGGCCAACATTGCACAGAGACTCTTTGTATATGCACTATTTATGTCAATAGCTATAACTCCACCTCTTTCCAAGTGTCTTTTCTTGGTCTATCTTATTTTTTTGCTAGGCTGTAGACAGTATTACGGATCTGTTTTTTGGTTCTTGGCCATCTTTCTGCCTTCATAGATGATGTATCTTAGCACTGAGACAAACTCTAATTTATTTTTAAAATTACAAAACAGTGTCTATATTTAAGTTAAAAACATTAGGGATGGGCTGAGCTTGGAGAAATAATAGTAGAAGTGAAATTGATTCTGGGGTGGCAAACATAACACTGAATAAGTATAGAAAGATAAACAGTTCAAGCAAAGGTGTTGGGCACATATAAATTTTAGAGGAAAAGGCATTAAAAACATAGATAGGAATGATGTATTATATGAGGTTGTGATAAGCAAGAAGACAGGTCTAACATATGGAGGAACAAATCAAAAGTATAGACAGGCTTGAAATGTACATGACAATTGACCAGAAATTGACACGGTTCAAAAGAACAGTCACTTGTGTTTGATCTAGGGCAACATGTGGCAAGAAATGATCAGGCCCACGTCTAGCACAGGAGCAGGCAATATTATCATTACTAAAATCACTCAACCAACTCCAGACCAACAGTGTCACACCTCACATACGCTCATCCACCAGGCTCCCCAGAGGCAGAAAAGCTCTCTTCCTAATCGACATTTAGACAGGGCCTGCTTGGGCACAGCCCCTTGTAAGCTATGCCATCAAAACTTCCCTTTCTCTTCGAGGAAATTATTCAACTAAATAGATCTATTTTAAAATCTTAGTTCAATTGGCAAATCTGATTATATGAAAAGCAAAGGTGCCTAACCCACTCTTCATGGGCGTCCTGATGTGTTGAATGTAATTGGAAAACATTTATCTCTTCTCTACCCACACAATTCTTAGTGTGTTAGCATTTTTGGAAATTGCATACCTGCAGTTGAAGAGTTTGAACACTTTCTACAAGAAGGAGCTTTGTGAAAGTGAGTATTTGCTTTCTGCTTTGACTAATTGTGCTTAATTATGGCTTTAAAATGTTGCTATATTTGGGACTGGAGAGATGGCTCAGCAGTTACGAGCTGACTTCAGGCCTCTGTAGACAGACACCTGTATACATGCACACATACTCCCATGCAGACACACACCTTTACACACAAAATAAATTAAAATAAATTATAAAACTTTTATATTTTGGAGACTGAGCTTAGGGTATACTATATTGATCATGTGCTAAGAAGAAATGTAAATAGATAAGCCATTTGAGAAATACAAATCAGTTAAAGGAAGTGGCATGCAGTTACTAGGCCTTCAGAAAGAAAATAGTGATTGCTTTCTTGCTTGTACAAAAACATAGGAACACCTATGAAAGAAAAAGTTTTCTTTAACTTCAAGAGACAAAAGTTATAGTTCTTATGAGTGTCTTTTTCATATAATTTGCTGATATACATGTAAACTGGTTGTTGAAAATGCAAACACTGAGAAACTCAATAGAACGGGAAGCGTCTCCTTGTAAACACAAGGCTTCCTCTGGGTTTTCTTTCTTCATTAGATTCTAGAAGAGTTAATGGTATAGCTAGCACAACCCCAGGACGAAGAATTACTAAGATGATGTCACAAGGTCTGTTCCTGATCTCCACTAGAGTGGCACAGGAGGGAAAATACAGAGACGTCACAGGCATTATTTTCCTCTGAAGGTCAAAGGCACTGGAGTGGAGAGAGCTGAAATTAGATGCTAGTCAGAGGCTGTGACAGAAGACGTTCTGGATCACAGACCTTTATTGTACTTGGCTTTTTTTAAAAGCTTACTTTATTTGGATCTTTCAACTGTGAAAAAAATTAGCCACACCGTTCTCTGATTGAAATACTTGAACTTCTGAGAGCACATGCTTTTGTTTTTAACCTTAATAACTTTTGTGTTTTTTACTTTGTTTTGTTTGTGCTTTTGTAGTGATCCCTTTGTGAGACTTAATCTTATTGGTTGTACTGTGAGTTGTTCTGATCCTGAGGTTGTCACTCTCTCTGAGTGCTGCAATGCTGTTACATAGTCTGTTCTGTTAGTCAATATTTTACTTCTGAGAAACCTGCAAATGTGAAGTGTTAATAGAGAATTTTCATTTTTTTTAAATTCTTTATGGAATCTTTGAAGGATTCCCATCACGTACCCCTGCTCTGTTCACCTCTTGGCCCTCCCATATACTTCCCTCATCCCTGTGGCATCCCCTCCATAGAAGAAAACAAAACAAAAAGTAAGCAATCTAGAAAACAAAGGAAAGAACAACAACCAAAAAAAAAGTAACAGAAGAACAACAGCAAAAAACAAAACAAACAAAAAATGTATTTGAAACAGCAAACTGAGAGCCTGCATTTCAAAGAGGATGATATCAACTTGGCAAATTGCTGATAACCGTCACCCATTCCTAACCTTTGCTTCTCAATGGCTCAGGAAGTTTCTAGACTTAGATTTATTTTTTATTCATTTTTAACCACAGAATTGTGAATAAAAATACCCAGGTACTACCTCAATTTTTGAGTCTCTAATATTTATGGCTAAAATTCTTATCTTTTAGTGACAAGAGGAATCCTAAATCACTTGCTATCTTTAATCATGAGCTATGCCAATATGATGTTTGCTTTGCTGTCATGTCTTCCTGGAGATTGTAGACTGGTCTATGAAGCAATGGAACAATTTAAATTTTAAATGGGGGATACAGTGACAAATTATGATATGTATTATCACAATATAAAAGACTCCACAGGAAGTACTCAGAAGCATGAGGCCACTTCCAAAGAGAACAGTATATTCTAGTTGTCCAAGAAAGTCAACTTATAGAATGTCATAGTTGTTCCACAAAAATCTCAAATAAACAATTTTGGACTAGATACTAGAAAGGCAGGATTAAGAAAATAAATATTGAAAATTTAAATGCTAGGTCTGTGTTCTCTGAATTACTCAATTCATATCTATGTCTCAGTTGCTTTATTTTCAACATTGGGATAATCTGAAAATGAGTTGATATGCCATATATACTTTGCTTCATATATATTATGTTTCATATAGAACTTATCAAATCAACGTTCTGTTGAAAATGATTTTGTGCTTACACTATAGCTCTGTGTTGACATGTTTATTACTAATGGTGCCTCACATTTTCTGATTAGAGAATGAAACATGTGCCCATTAATTCCACTTTTATAGTTATTTACTAAGTAATTCTGCACATAATATAATTAGATAAATCATGTATAAAGGATGCATTATGTAAATCAGGAAGTTTGATTATGATATAATATTATTATATACATCTATGTGTTTGTGTTCACATGGATGTCACTATGTGTATATAGAGGACGAAGGATAACTTGCAGGAGACAGTTTTCTATCCTGTGACTCCCAGGGCTCAAACTCAGGAGCTCATGTTTGGAGGCAAGTATTTTTACATGGTGAGCCATCTCCCAGCCCTGTAGTGTAGTAACATGCAAGACTAAGTTAGCCATCATGTTAAGAAACCTTTTTGCTTAATTTCTTATTTCCATCAAGTAAGACATAGCTAATGTCTCTACCATCCGTCCTCTATGTTTAAGTGAAAATGATAATTATTTGGCGGTAAAAACAGTGAAAAGACAGAACATGAAAATTAATTATGTTTAACAGATTTGTTTACTCGTTTGCTTGCAAAACAAGTTCATCTGTTATCACAGCCAAGCTGCCAAGCAAAGCAAACTTTCTCAGAGCTGGTATTGTTTATTTATGCCTTAGCTCATGGAATTTAGTCACCCAATTAAACTTTCTCATCACATCACAACATATCATACTGTGTTATCAACCTGCATGAAATTTTTGGCCATGATATAATTCTAATACATCTATGAAGCAGCAAACAAGTGACTTAGGTCCCAGAAGCTATGCTGCTCTCTTGTTGCACATGCAATTGCGAGTGTGAGCCATGATAAAATGACAAGACAGCTGTCCACTTAATATTTAGGATCATGATCATTACAAGTCTCAGAGTAAATTATTAATAAGGGGTCCTACCACTTATAAAGAAAATAACCTGGTTATCCATAGGATTCAATTTGCTAATAGTAGTGAGTATTAAATTTGAAATTCTTTTTATTTTCAAGTAAAACATTGAACATAAAACATAATAATAAAACAAAACACAAAAGATCAGCTTGAATTGGACACGGCAAACCAACAGAAGGAAATAAACTCAAGAAAAGACATATGTATCTGAAATCCACTTGTTCACATACCCAGGAGTCCTAAACTAGAAACTGTAATATATATGCAGAGGATTTGGTGCAGAGCCATGCAGGCCCTATGTCTGATACTTCAGTTGATTTAAATAGCTTGGTTCTCCTGGTGTCATCCCCCTGACTCTTACACTCTTTTCAGATCCTGTTCTTCAGGGTCTTCCAAACTCTCAGGGAAGAGACTTGATGGAGTCAACCCATTTCGAGCTGAGTGTTCAAAGGTCTCTCTGTTTCTCTTTCTCACTTCCATAATGTCTAGCTGTAAGTCTTTGCATTTATTCCTATATGCTGCAGGAGAAAGTTTCTCTGGTGATGGCTGAATAATGCTCTAGTCTATGAGTATGTAGCTAATTTAATTATTATAGTTAAGAGAGATCAGCAATATGACTTGAATGTAGTTTGACCTTTGTAATAAGACTTGATTTATATGAAAATTTGCAAGTAGAATTGTTCTTATATATGATCCATTTATTCATATATATCATCCTACACTGGAGAAATTATGGAAAGTTTGTTCTCTTCCAAAAAATAAAAGTAAAGGCTGTTGTTTTAACTTATCAAGCCAATGTTTCTGTGAGTGTGTGTGGGTGTGTGTATAAATGGAGATTAGGAGACAACTTATATGAATAATTTCTTGTCTTTCACCATGTAGGTTCTGGAAAATGAACTCAGATCTTTGGTCTTAGTGTACAGTTCTGCAGATATAGTAGCAGATAGTCACACTTATTTTATGAGCTTCTTACTGATTCATCTAGAAATTTTATACTAGGTAGTCAGAGCTATAAAGCAGTGGCCTTTTTTTGAAAATGGATAGAATTGGCTATTTTGATATGCCCTTTGATCACTATCCTCAATCAGATTTACACAACTCAGAAGTACATTACTGTAAATGCACTATAAAGTAAGACAAACATTTCAAACAAAAAATCTAGAGCAAGGCAGAGTCATTCATTTTGGATACAGAAAGGCATCAGAGTTAGATGTCTCTTTTCAATGTAGAGATTGAAACATGAATGAAAGGAAAATGAAGCAACATCATCCTTTTTGAAAAAAAAGTGAAAGAACCAAATATGTTATTGAACTTTGAAAAATATGTCACTAATATATTTGACTATATACTCGCTGAATAAAGACACTATGACTTCTTCCTTTCCAATATGTATCCCCAAGACCTCGTTTAATTGTCTTATTGTTATAGCTAGAACTTCAAGCACTATATTGAATAGAAATGGAGATGGTGGATTGCATTGTCTTATTCTTGATTTTAGTAGATTTGTTTGAGTTTTTCTCCATTTATTTTGATGTTGATTATAGGCTTATTGCAAATACCTTTACTTTATTGATTGATGTTCCTTATATCACTACTCTCTCTAAGATTATATCATGAAGTGGTGTTGAATATTGTCAATGTCTTTTTCAGCATCTAATGAGATGATCATGTATTTTTTTTCTTCAGTATGCTTATATGGTGAATTACATTGATTGCTTTTTGTTTGTTGCACCATTCCAGCATCTCTGTGATGATGCCTACTTGGTCATGATGGATGATCTTTTTAATGTGTTCTTGGATTTAGTTTGTGAATATTTTATTGAATGCTTTTGTATCTATGATCAGAAGGAAAATCGGTCTGTAATTCTCTCTCTTAGTTGAATCGTTGAGTAGTATGATTATCACGGTGACTGACCTCATCAAAATGAGTTTAGCAATGTTTCTTACATTTCTATTTTGGTAAATAATTTGAGGAACATTATCAATGATAATGTTATCAATGACAACTCTTCTTTGAAAATCTGGTAATATTCTATGTTAAAACTGTTTGCTTCTGAGAATTTTTTGGCTGGGGTAATTATAAGGACTGCTTTTATTGCCTTAATGGTTATATGTCTATTTATATTGTTTATATGATCTTGGTTTAACTTTGGTAAATGGTATATGTTAAGAAATTTATCCACTTCTTTTAGATTTTTTCCAATTTTTGTGGAGTACTATCATTTAAAAAATGACTTAATGATCCTTTGGATTTCATAGATGTCTGATTTTAATGTCCCATTTTTCTTTTCTGAATTTATTAATTTGAATATTCTCTCCTTGCCCTTTAGTTAGTTTGGAAAAGGGTTTATCTATCTTATTGATTATTTCAATGAACCAATGATTTTTTCTATTGATTCTATGCATTGTTCTCTTTATTTCTTTTTTATTGATTTCAGCCCTCAATTTAATTTTTTTTGTTATCTACTTCTCTTAGATGAACTTGCTTTTTAAGAATAAATAAATAAATATAGATAGATAGATAGATAACACATTCATACATACTTTACATGAGTTCAAGCACACATACAGACAAACACTCATACACACATGGGGGACACAGAATTGATACTGTGTTTCACTTTTCAATTGCTGTTATTGTACTGTCTAGCTGTGCTGAGGCTCTTTAAAAATTTGCATGATTAAAAAGATGGATTGTTTCCGGTTTGAAGTCACTAAGGAACTAAACAGATAGCACACTGGTTTTATTTTTGTTTAGTTTGTTTTGTTGTTTTTTTAAAGAAATATGTATTTTTATTTCCCTAAGTGTTTAAGACTACAATCATAAATTTATATGTTGATGACATATGTTTCGTTTCTTAAAATTCTTCCTAATTTTTTTCTAATGCTCTATTGCTTGACATCTGCATGGTTATATCTTGAGTCTCTAGATGATCTGAGTCTTCATATCTCATAGAGATTGCCAGGGTACTCTGGGTATTCTGATTCTTTACCCTCTGATGGCCACAACCTACTTACTGGAGAAGTTCTACATCTCTTTCAACATCTAGTACAGCTACTGCTTATTCAGCCATAGTTTGAAGATATATTATGTTATCCAATTGAAATTATCACTGTTGGCAAACAAAGGAGTTTCACAATAGCTGGAATGGAGTATAACAAAGGTTTAAATATCTGAGAATAAACACACATGAAGAGTAGCTATCTCTGGCTCTCGGTGTGCACTGTGAACTGGCACTGAATCCAGCAGCCCAGAGGCACATGCATGTGTTTTGTCTGCATTTATATAATGAGAGCACACTCAAATTGAGCTGGTAACTTAAAGGCTATTAGCTGAAGGAGTTCCCACAGCACCACCCCCCTTTTGTCTATGTAAGAGATTTCTAAGCTTAATACAAAACCATTTACAATAAAAACAAATATCAAGTATTGTCTAGGAAAAGAAGGCAAAAACATACTTAAAAATTAGAATTACAACCAGCATAAACAACATCAAACAAAAAAAACATATGCTAATCCTTCAATAGTTATCTTATCCTAAGGAGTCTAAGTTTTATATTAAAAATGGCTTGACTAAGTCATGAGAGGAAACCAACTATGACTATCCAGTCTTCAACCCCATAGAAGACCTGAGAAGGGAAATATTACTTGAGGAAAAAAAGAAGTACAATCAAGTAACTTCCAAAAGGTGCAAGAAATGACAGAGATAACTGGCTACGTAGGTAATCACCTAAAGTCTCATTGCAACATTGGAGACACCAACTTTGACGAAGGCCTAGAATATCTGACAGATCATTTTCAGAGGCAGGAAAATTAAAGAAAAAAAATCTTACCTTGTCTTGGCAAGGTTTGGCAAGGTATCCTGTTTGTCCAGTCTGGACATTGTGCATTTTGTCAGTGGTTGAGGCAGTGGCAGTTCTTTGCCCAAAGATCAGTTTTGGGAAGAAGAAGAAAACAAGTTCCAAGTGAAGTGTTTTCGTTGCCCAACGTTCTCTTGGGAATAGATTGGTGCTGTCAAGAGAAATGGTATCTCACATCAACAGAACCCTAAGTTATTTAAATGCCATATTCTGTGAAGTGTTTGAAGACTATCTATGTGAAATACAATCTCTATGCATCTAAAGAACCTGATTAGTCTAACTATAAATATAAACATGAATGACTATTGGCCTTTAATTCCTAATACCTATAAAGCTTAAAGACTAAGGCTTCATCTCAATTTATTTATCTCTAATGATTAGTATTGCTCAGTTCTTTTTTATTTGTTATTTTCCATGTGTATATTTTTTGGCAAAATGTCTTTTCAGGTATTTTCTCATATCTATTATTTTGCCATGGAGAACCATGGACTGTGTGATTTTTTTTCACTTGTAAGTGTTAAGATTCTATTATATATGGTTGGATATCTTGTTTTTAAAATGTTTCCTTTCAACCTGTAACTTGTCTTTATTAACATTTGCAAAGTAAATTTTTATAGGTCTGATAAATATAACTTGCTTTTTATCTTTTTATGGATTGCATTCATGGCAATTCTAAGAACTCTTCTTTTAAAATACTTATCTGATAGCTTTTCTTCCACTGTTTTTATTTTATCAAAGTTATTTTCTTAGCACTATACACTTAAATTTAGGATCTATTTTCAATTAAATTTCATGTAAGATATTATCTCTAGGTTAAAACTGTTTTACAGTTATTGTTTTGTTTTGTGTATGCTTATCTGATTCCTTTTAGTAATTTTGCTTCCTGCTTTTAAAGTCTTTGACCACTTTCTCAAAAGTAAATTAGGCAAATTTATGTGTATATCTTTAAATTTTCCATTCCAATCCATTATTCCACATTCCTATTCTATTAATGCCACACAGTTTGGATTACTGTAGTTTTATGTCTTGGAACTGGATTGGTTTCCAGTTAGAGTTGGTTCCTAACTTGTCACTGGTTCCTACAAATTATTGAAATTATCCTAGCTGTTCCGTTTTCTTTGCCTTTATTTGAGTATTTCAGAACCTGCTTAGTACTGTGGTAGTCTAACAAGAACTAAATGATATCTGAATTTCTATTTCACAGTAGAAATGATACCCTCATAATGTTGATGCTTCCAGCACAGGCTATTCTTCTCTAGTTACTGAGATAATATTTTTAGTTTTGACATTGTTTTCCATTTTAGTTAGTTTCTCTGGCACTGTTCTAAGGGCACGTGTAGAGACACTCCCTCAATAAGGAGGTGTTAGGGTTAGAGGTGCAGGTTTCAGCATAGACCTCAATAAACTCCAACTAATGGGTAGTCTCTTTGAGTTCAAGTGGAGTGAAAGGGTACGTTTCCCACTCAACTTTGTTGATAAATTTGAAAGAAGAGACATATTTTTTATTACTGCTACAGTTGGTCCCTATTAGGTCTCATACAGTTTTTTATAAATGACCAGAAGACAGATAATTTGGTCTTGGATGAGCAGCTATTGTCCCTATTTCATATTCTCCATTTTCCTGGATTTCTCCATCTTAACGATTTACTACTGTAAAAACCCCTACCTCAAAACAGACATTGTCCACAATCAACTAGCAAACCACAGTTCTACAGTCCTAATAGTGACAGCAATATTCTGGAACAGTGGGGTTAGTAGGAAGTTGTTCTTCTTTTTGTGGTCAAGAACTGCATATACACTGAGCTCGAAGGGAAGCTCACTTTGAAAGGGCTGTCAGATATAATTTACTATTTTAGATGTGGTGAATACAAGTTTGGAATGAAGCAGCAAAGTAAGTGGCTGGGAAAATGTTCAAATTCCCTGATGGACCTAGTGAAGACTGCTAGTTCTGAAAAATGAGACTGTGTGTTCTTTTCAAAACCTATGGAAAAGGGGTGTTCCATTTAAGCAGCTAAGTTTAACTGCTGTGCAGAAATTAATCTCATCTCCTTACTGCATCAATCAGATCTTTAATTCAGATACATTATCCAATCTCAAAGAGGAAAACTGTCATAAGAGAGCATTCTCAGACTTTTACAGTTATTTTCCTCCCACCTCTTTATTTCTTATTTTCCTTTTATAAGTTGAAATGAAATTTTTTTGTAGTAAAGTCAAACGTCTCACAGCTGCTCACACACATCTGGGCAGATCAGTAAGCAAAGTAGAGAATGAATTTTGGTGATCTGTTCTCTTTTTATTCAGTAAAGACTAATTTTTTACATGTTGCTGGATATTTTTATTATATAAGTGACTCCTATATTTGGAAGAATTTCTGGAGTGTTCTGGCAAATAACTATAATTATATTTTCCATTAAGAAAACTTTGTGATTCTAAATTTGTTGCTGTAATTGTTTCATTAAACTAATAATTAATTAATTAATTTAATTAAACCTTCATATTAATGAGAAGTGGTAATATGAGTTTAGCCATCTTATTCATCATTTAAAAGTAATACTAGTGAGTTTAAACATGATGCCTTTCACTGTTGTCTTTATGCTTTATATCAATGTCTTCTCTACCATTGATTGCCAGCAAATAAAGAGGCTGGAATGAATTTGTTTCTTATTTTATTGTTATTGACTGCAATGTATTTCTTTGCTTATACCTTTTTTTTATTTAATGATTATATAATAAAAGTGCAATTACATAAAATGTATACCTAACTGTAGGCAGGATGTTCAGATTTTCTTTGGTCTTGATTTCTCTCTCTGCCATCATTATTAGCACTATCTCTTGCTTATGTGAGCCAATACCAATATAGAAACATTTGCCATTATTTTCCAAAAAAAAAAACCCTGCATGTAACAAAGGTTAGATTTGAAATGAAAGAAAATCCTCAAATTTACTAGAGAAAACTGATAGAGTATCTTGAAATCATCTTTGACAAGTTTTTTTCTTTATCCATATGGGTTAATATAAAAATAAATTGTTAATGAAATATATAAATGCAAGCAACATTGATCAAACACAGCAGGTTGTATTTTTGATTGTTTATATGTATCTTTAACGATGATGGCTGAAGAGTAGGCCATGAATTTGGGAGGGGCAAACATGGGAGAAATGGGAAGGAATAGAAGAGTGAAGAAGACGACATAATTGTATTTTAACTAAATTTTTAAAGGAGAAAATAAAAAAAGCAAAACTGATCTTCGCACAACAGAAAGATACTTCATGGTTTCCCCCATTCTTCTTTCTATAAGTCATAGTATTTTATTAATTATTTATTAAACACAAGTGAGGTTCCCTTTAAATGAAGAAACGACTATCAATGTTACTTTTATTTGTGTATTTATGTTTTTGAAGGGTCATGAATTCAAGTAAACAAGTTTGAGCATATTAAATGCTATAAGATATTTTCATTTTATTTTAAAATAATCCATACTGAACACAGAGAAGATGGAAAGCACCAAACAAAATGATGCTATGTTATGATCATTAACACAGTCAGCAAGGTTGTTTCTTTTATGATTCTTCTCAGACTTTCCTGTTTCCGGTCATCTGGTAAGAGCACGTTGCTGTGTCATTGAGTATTGTATTTATCCAGCATGCTATCTTCATTGTCTGTGACTTAGGGGGGTAATCTGGACAGAGTTCCAAATTTGATTCACAGCCTATCAGGAACTAAAGACATTTTGCATTTTTAAATCATTGAAACAATAAAACAGTTGTACTAATGAGTATTTTCTGGCATTTGAAAATCATGTGAGAGCCAAATTTAGCATCTGTAGAGCTTTATTAGAAAACAGATAGTCATGATAAAAATCCAACTAAAAAATTCAAGCTAATGATTTTCTGAGCATTTATAGAAAAAAAGTGCAAATCCTTGACACTGGTTCACAGAAATTTACATAACCATCAGAACTGGCTGAACACCCAACGACTAAAATGTGAATCACCAGACACTTCACACACACACACACACACACACACACACACACACACACAAAGCATTTGGCTGCTGATGTATTATGTTGCTATGGCTGAGTAGCCTATGCTGTTCTGTTGCTGTTGCTTTATTTACTGGAGATCTTGGCACACGTGTTTCTGTGAATTAGTGCTAACTGCAACTCGGGTCTTCCCTTTCTGTGTTTGGTGGTTAGCACCTACTTATCCTGAAAGTCCAGGTGGGCTATTTCCTCTCAAACACCAGATCAGAATGTGGGGTGCTCCTTACACCCTAATTTTAGGCCAAGCTCTCATTTATACTGCAAATGGGTCTGATATCAGCAAGGACAGTGATGCAAACTTAGTGAGAATGTATCCAATTCAAGAATTTATTGAAAACCCCTTCCCTGAGTACATAATTAGACACCCTCAACCACAGAGGTAGCAGGCAGATGAGTCAACCAAAAGAGAAAGGCTTGAAAGTCAGCTCCAGCCACCAGGGTTGATCCTTTCAAAGTATTTTACAGTTATGGTTAAACTGGCACATAGAGTCCAGAACATTTGATACCAGGTGCCAAATATCTCGTGCTTTTTAATCTCTTGTGATAAGCTTAGTCCCTACATATGGTTGCTATAAGACTTGCTTGTCAAATACTGAATGAACAAATGACGATTGAATCCTGACATTGTAATTCAACTTCTCGGAATCCCTTGGTGATATTTATGACAAAACTACCAAAGAGAAGAAATGAAAGGACTGTTAAAACTCTTGTTATTAGAGACAGCTATGTCTTGGCACTGTTTTATCTATTGTTGAGCCATCTGATAGCAATTGGAAAGGCTTTAAATTAAAGATGCCTTGAATATTTTCTTGAGACGTTAGCACGCAGAGCAAGCATTGGAAATAGCCCTGGCACTAATACATTAATAAAGGGCTAAGTCCAAAAATAAAGACATTGCTTAATATGTCAGAAGATCTTCCCACCACAAATTCATATCAATCTGATAATTTAACTTAAAACTTTCTTAGTAAGAAGATAAAATACTTTCAACCCTCTGTGCTTCTGCCAGAAAAGTTAAATGTAATGTCTTCTAGAGTCATAGGATAAGATCATAATGCAGAGGAACAAACGAATAATTTCAGGAGGAATGGGTGTTGTTTTTCTGTTGTAGTTGTTATTTTTCTAAGTTGCGGGACATCTTACAGCCTATGCTGCTTTAATTTCATCTCAGGTGTATGGTCAGTGAAATGATTGACTTCAGTGTTAACAGAGAACATGTTCTCTTCAATTCATTGAGTAAGTGCACATCTATTTGGGTAAACCACCTAAATTTTTCCTAAGATCAAGAAAGGCAGTTTAAGAATATGATTTTTTTCCTTTCCTATTGATTTAAAAAAAAACAATCTTTTCTCATTTTATATACCAATCCCAGCTCCCTCTTCTTTCCCTCCTCCTACTCCCCCCCACACCTTCTCCCACCCATTCCCCACCCACTTCTCACAAAGAGGGTAAGGCTTCCCATGGAGTGTCCACAAAGTCTGGCACATCACTCTGAAGAAGGACCAATGCTCCCCCCCCCCAATATCTAGGCTGAGCAAGGCATCCATCCAAAGAGAATAAGTTCAAAAAGCCAGCTCAAGCACTAGGGATAAATCTTGGTCCCACTGCCAGTGACCCCACAGACTGCCCCAGCCACACAACTGTCATCCACATTCAGAGAACCTAGTTTGGGCCTATGCGTGTCAGTCTGGAGTCAGTGAACTCCAATTAGCTCAGATCCGCTGTTTCTGTGGGTGTCCCAATTATGGTCTTGACCTCTCTCTTTTCCTAGACTCTGGGAGTTCAGCCCAGTGCTAGCTGTGGAACTCTGCATTTGTTTCCATCAGTTCCTGGATGAAGTTTTTATGATGACAATATAGTCACCAATCTGATTTCAGGGGAAAGGCCAGATTAAGTATCTTCACCACTATTGCTTAGGGTATTCACTGGAGTCATTCTTCTGGATTCCTGGAAGTTTTCCTAGTGATAGGTTTATCGCTCGCTCCACAATGGCTCGCTCAATCAAGTCATCTTTTTCCCTGCTCTCCCTCTCTTTTCTTTACCCATCTTGGCCATCCCATTTCCTCATGTTCTCCTCCCCACTTTCTTCTGCCCACTACCAATTTTCTCAGGAGATCTTGGATAAATCCCTTTCCCATGTGGATCCATACACGTCTCTCTCAGGGTTTTCCTTGTTACCTAGCTTGTCTGGGGACATGAAGTATAGACTAGTTATACTTTGCTTTATATCTGATATCCACTTATGAGTGAATACATACCCAGTTCATCTTTCTGGATCTGGTTACCTTACTCAGGATGTATTTTTATAGTTGCATCCATTTGTATGTAAATTTCAAGATATCATTGTTTTTTTTTTTTTTTTTTTTTTTTTTT